>NC_059456.1:101858400-102070900 GCF_905237065.1 Salmo salar | reverse complement strand
GCAAGAGATACTAACAGAGTCTGGCAAGAGATACTAACAGAGTCTGGCAAGAGACACTAACAGAGTCTGGCAAGCGATACTAACAGAGTCTGGCAAGCGACAATAACAGAGTCTGGCAAACGATACTACAGAGTCTGGCAAACGATACAACAGAGTCTGGCAAGCGATACTAACAGAGTCTGGCAAGCGATGCTAAGAGTCTGGCAAGCGATACTAACAGAGTCTGGCAAGAGATACTAACAGAGTCTGGCAAGCGATGCTAAGAGTCTGGCAAGCGATACTAACAGAGTCTGGCAAGAGATACTAACAGAGTCTGGCTCGCGATACTAACAGAGTCTGGCAAGTGATACTACAGAGTCTGGCAAAATATACTAACAGAGTCTGGCAAGCGATACTAACAGAGTCTGGCAAGCGATACTAACAGAGTCTGGCAAGTGATTCTAAAAGAGTCTGGCAAGCGATACTAACAGAGTCTGGCAAGCGATTCTAACAGAGTCTGGCAAGCGATAATAACAGAGTCTGGCAAGCGATACTACAGAGTCTGGCAAGCGATTCTAACAGAGTCTGGCAAGGGATACTAACAGAGTCTGGCAAGAGATACTAACAGAGTCTGGCAAGAGATACTAACAGAGTCTGGCAAGCGATACTAACAGAGTCTGGCAAGCCATACTAACAGAGTCTGGCAAGCGATACTACAGAGTCTGGCAAGCAATATTAACAGAGTCTGGCAAGCGATACTAACAGAGTCTGGCAAGCGATACTAACAGAGTCTGGCAAGCGATACTAACAGAGTCTGGCAAGAGATGCTAACAGAGTCTGGCAAGAGATACTAACAGAGTCTGGCAAGAGATACTAACAGAGTCTGGCAAGAGATACTAACAGAGTCTGGTAAGAGATACTAACAGAGTCTGGCAAACGATACTACAGAGTCTGGCAAACAATACAACAGAGTCTGGCAAGCGATACTAACAGAGTCTGGCAAGAGATGCTAAGAGTCTGGCAAGCGATACTAACAGAGTCTGACAAGAGATACTAACAGAGTCTGGCAAGCGATACTAACAGAGTCTGGCAAATGATACTACAGAGTCTGGCAAACGATACTAACAGAGTCTGGCAAGCGATACTAACAGAGTCTGGCAAGCGATAATAAAAGAGTCTGGCAAGCGATTCTAAAAGAGTCTGGCAAGAGATACTAACAGAGTCTGGCAAGCGATACTAACAGGGTCTGGCAAGCGATTCTAACAGAGTCTGGCAAGCGATACTAACAGAGTCTGGCAAGCGATACTAACAGAGTCTGGGCAAACGATACTACAGAGTCTGGCAAACAATACAACAGAGTCTGGCAAGCGATACTAACAGAGTCTGGCAAGAGATGCTAAGAGTCTGGCAAGCGATACTAACAGAGTCTGACAAGAGATACTAACAGAGTCTGGCAAGCGATATTAACAGAGTCTGGCAAATGATACTACAGAGTCTGGCAAACGATACTAACAGAGTCTGGCAAGCGATACTAACAGAGTCTGGCAAGCGATAATAACAGAGTCTGGCAAGCGATTCTAAAAGAGTCTGGCAAGAGATACTAACAGAGTCTGGCAAGCGATACTAACAGGGTCTGGCAAGCGATTCTAACAGAGTCTGGCAAGCGATACTAACAGAGTCTGGCAAGCGATACTAACAGAGTCTGGGCAAACGATACTACAGAGTCTGGCAAGCGATACTAAAAGAGTCTGGCAAGCGATACTAACAGAGTCTGGCAAGCAATACTAACGGAGTCTGGCAAAGGATACTACAGAGTCTGGCAAGCGATACTAACAGAGTCTGGCAAGCAATACTAACAGAGTCTGGCAAGCGATACTAACAGAGTCTGGCAAGAGATACTAACAGAGTCTGGCAAGCGATACTAACAGAGTCTGGCAAGCGATACTAACAGAGTCTGGCAAGAGATACTAACAGAGTCTTGCAAGCGATACTAACAGAGTCTGGCCAACGATACTAAAGAGTCTGGCAAGCAATATTAACAGAGTCTGGCAAGCGATACTACAGAGTCTGGCAAGAAATACTAACAGAATCTGGCAAGCGATACTAAAAGAGTCTGGCAAGCGATACTAACAGAGTCTGGCAAGCAATACTAACGGAGTCTGGCAAAGGATACTACAGAGTCTGGCAAGCGATACTAACAGAGTCTGGCAAGCAATACTAACAGAGTCTGGCAAGCGATACTAACAGAGTCTGGCAAGCGATACTAACAGAGTCTGGCAAGCGATACTAACAGAGTCTGGCAAGCGATTCTAAAAGAGTCTGGCAAGCGATACTAACAGAGTCTGGCAAGCGATGCTAAGAGTCTGGCAAGCGATACTAACAGAGTCTGGCAAGAGATACTAACAGAGTCTGGCAAGCGATACTAACAGAGTCTGGCAAATGATACTACAGAGTCTGGCAAACGATACTAACAGAGTCTGGCAATTGATACTAACAGAGTCTGGCAAGCGATACTAACAGAGTCTGGCAAGCGATTCTAAAAGAGTCTGGCAAGCGATACTAACAGAGTCTGGCAAGCGATACTAACAGAGTCTGGCAAACGATACTACAGAGTCTGGCAAACAATACAACAGAGTCTGGCAAGCGATACTAATAGAGTCTGGCAAGCGATGCTATGAGTCTGGCAAGCGATACTAACAGAGTCTGGCAAGAGATACTAACAGAGTCTGACAAGCGATACTAACAGAGTCTGGCAAATGATACTACAGAGTCTGGCAAACGATACTAACAGAGTCTGGCAAGCGATACTAACAGAGTCTGGCAAGCGATACTAACAGAGTCTGGCAAGCGATACTAACAGAGTCTGGCAAGCGATACTAACAGAGTCTGGCAAGCGATACTAACAGAGTCTGGCAAGAGATACTAACAGAGTCTGGCAAGCGATACTAACAGAGTCTGGCAAGCGATACTAACAGAGTCTGGCAAGAGATACTAACAGAGTCTTGCAAGCGATACTAACAGAGTCTGGCCAACGATACTAAAGAGTCTGGCAAGCAATATTAACAGAGTCTGGCAAGCGATACTACAGAGTCTGGCAAGAAATACTAACAGAATCTGGCAAGCGATACTAAAAGAGTCTGGCAAGCGATACTAACAGAGTCTGGCAAGCAATACTAACGGAGTCTGGCAAAGGATACTACAGAGTCTGGCAAGCGATACTAACAGAGTCTGGCAAGCGATACTAACAGAGTCTGGCAAGAGATACTAACAGAGTCTGGCAAGCGATACTAACAGAGTCTGGCAAGCGATACTAACAGAGTCTGGCAAGCGATTCTAAAAGAGTCTGGCAAGCGATACTAACAGAGTCTGGCAAGCGATGCTAAAGAGTCTGGCAAGCGATACTAACAGAGTCTGGCAAGAGATACTAACAGAGTCTGGCAAGCGATACTAACAGAGTCTGGCAAATGATACTACAGAGTCTGGCAAACGATACTAACAGAGTCTGGCAAGCGATACTAACAGAGTCTGGCAAGCGATACTAACAGAGTCTGGCAAGCGATTCTAAAAGAGTCTGGCAAGCGATACTAACAGAGTCTGGCAAGCGATACTAACAGAGTCTGGCAAACGATACTACAGAGTCTGGCAAACAATACAACAGAGTCTGGCAAGCGATACTAATAGAGTCTGGCAAGCGATGCTAAGAGTCTGGCAAGCGATACTAACAGAGTCTGGCAAGAGATACTAACAGAGTCTGGCAAGCGATACTAACAGAGTCTGGCAAATGATACTACAGAGTCTGGCAAACGATACTAACAGAGTCTGGCAAGCGATACTAACAGAGTCTGGCAAGCGATACTAACAGAGTCTGGCAAGCGATACTAACAGAGTCTGGCAAGCGATACTAACAGAGTCTGGCAAACGATACTACAGAGTCTGGCAAACGATACTACAGAGTCTGGCAAGCGATACCAACAGAGTCTGGCAAGAGATACTAACAGAGTCTTGCAAGAGATACTAACAGAGTCTGGCAAGAGACACTAACAGAGTCTTGCAAGCGATACTAACAGAGTCTGGCAAGCGACAATAACAGAGTCTGGCAAACGATACTACAGAGTCTGGCAAACAATACTACAGAGTCTGGCAAGCGATACCAACAGAGTCTGGCAAGAGATACTAACAGAGTCTGGCAAGAGATACTAACAGAGTCTGGCAAACGATACTAAAGAGTCTGGCAAGCAATATTAACAGAGTCTGGCAAGCGATACTACAGAGTCTGACAAGAAATACTAACAGAATCTGGCAAGCGATACTAAAAGAGTCTGGCAAGCGATACTAACAGAGTCTGGCAAGCAATACTAACGGAGTCTGGCAAAGGATACTACAGAGTCTGGCAAGCGATACTAACAGAGTCTGGCAAGCAATACTAACAGAGTCTGGCAAGCGATACTAACAGAGTCTGGCAAGCGATACTAACAGAGTCTGGCAAGCGATACTAACAGAGTCTGGCAAGCGATTCTAAAAGAGTCTGGCAAGCGATACTAACAGAGTCTGGCAAGCGATACTAACAGAGTCTGGCAAGCGATACTAACAGAGTCTGGCAAGCGATTCTAACAGAGTCTGGCAAGCGATACTAACAGAGTTTGGCAAATGATACTACAGAGTCTGGCAAACGATACTAACAGAGTCTGGCAAGCGATACTAACAGAGTCTGGCAAGCGATACTAACAGAGTCTGGCAAGCGATTCTAAAAGAGTCTGGCAAGAGATACTAACAGAGTCTTGCAAGAGATACTAACAGAGTCTGGCAAGAGACACTAACAGAGTCTGGCAAGCGATACTAACAGAGTCTGGCAAGCGACAATAACAGAGTCTGGCAAACGATACTACAGAGTCTGGCAAACAATACAACAGAGTCTGGCAAGCGATACAACAGAGTCTGGCAAGCGATACTAACAGAGTCTGGCAAGCGACAATAACAGAGTCTGGCAAGCGATACTAACAGAGTCTGGCAAACGATACTACAGAGTCTGGCAAACGATACAACAGAGTCTGGCAAGCGATACTAACAGAGTCTGGCAAGCGATGCTAAGAGTCTGGCAAGCGATACTAACAGAGTCTGGCAAGAGATACTAACAGAGTCTGACAAGCGATACTAACAGAGTCTGGCAAATGATACTACAGAGTCTGGCAAACGATACTAACAGAGTCTGGCAAGCGATACTAACAGAGTCTGGCAAGCGATACTAACAGAGTCTGGCAAGCGATTCTAAAAGAGTCTGGCAAGCGATACTAACAGAGTCTGGCAAGAGATACTAACAGAGTCTGGCAAACGATACTTCAGAGTCTGGCAAATGATACTACAGAGTCTGGCAAGCGATACCAACAGAGTCTGGCAAGAGATACTAACAGAGTCTGGCAAGAGATACTAACAGAGTCTGGCAAGAGACACTAACAGAGTCTGGCAAGCGATACTAACAGAGTCTGGCAAGCGACAATAACAGAGTCTGGCAAACGATACTACAGAGTCTGGCAAACGATACAACAGAGTCTGGCAAGCGATACTAACAGAGTCTGGCAAGCGATGCTAAGAGTCTGGCAAGCGATACTAACAGAGTCTGGCAAGAGATACTAACAGAGTCTGGCACGCGATACTAACAGAGTCTGGCAACTGATACTACAGAGTCTGGCAAACGATACTAACAGAGTCTGGCAAGCGATACTAACAGAGTCTGGCAAGCGATACTAACAGAGTCTGGCAAGCGATTCTAACAGAGTCTGGCAAGCGATAATAACAGAGTCTGGCAAGCGATACTACAGAGTCTGGCAAGCGATTCTAACAGAGTCTGGCAAGCGATAATAACAGAGTCTGGCAAACGATACTACAGAGTCTGGCAAGCGATACTAAAAGAGTCTGGCAAGCGATACTAACAGAGTCTGGCAAGCAATACTAACGGAGTCTGGCAAAGGATACTACAGAGTCTGGCAAGCGATACTAACAGAGTCTGGCAAGCAATACTAACAGAGTCTGGCAAGCGATACTAACAGAGTCTGGCAAGAGATACTAACAGAGTCTGGCAAGCGATACTAACAGAGTCTGGCAAGCGATACTAACAGAGTCTGGCAAGAGATACTAACAGAGTCTTGCAAGCGATACTAACAGAGTCTGGCCAACGATACTAAAGAGTCTGGCAAGCGATATTAACAGAGTCTGGCAAGCGATACTACAGAGTCTGGCAAGAAATACTAACAGAGTCTGGCAAGCGATACTAAAAGAGTCTGGCAAGCGATAGTAACAGAGTCTGGCAAGCGATACTAACGGAGTCTGGCAAAGGATACTAACAGAGTCTGGCAAGCGATACTAACAGAGTCTGGCAAGCGATACTAACAGAGTCTGGCAAGCGATACTAACAGAGTCTGGCAAGCGATACTAACAGAGTCTGGCAAGCAATACTAACAGAGTCTGGCAAGCGATTCTAACAGAGTCTGGCAAGCGATACTAACAGAGTCTGGCAAGCGATGCTAAAGAGTCTGGCAAGCGATACTAACAGAGTCTGGCAAGAGATACTAACAGAGTCTGGCAAGCGATACTAACAGAGTCTGGCAAGTGATACTACAGAGTCTGGCAAACGATACTAACAGAGTCTGGCAAGTGATACTAACAGAGTCTGGCAAGCGATACTAACAGAGTCTGGCAAGCGATTCTAAAAGAGTCTGGCAAGCGATACTAACAGAGTCTGGCAAGCGATACTAACAGAGTCTGGCAAACGATACTACAGAGTCTGGCAAACAATACAACAGAGTCTGGCAAGCGATACTAATAGAGTCTAGCAAGCGATGCTATGAGTCTGGCAAGCGATACTAACAGAGTCTGGCAAGAGATACTAACAGAGTCTGACAAGCGATACTAACAGAGTCTGGCAAGCGATGCTAAGAGTCTGGCAAGCGATACTAACAGAGTCTGGCAAGAGATACTAACAGAGTCTGGCAAGCGATACTAACAGAGTTTGGCAAATGATACTACAGAGTCTGGCAAACGATACTAACAGAGTCTGGCAAGCGATACTAACAGAGTCTGGCAAGCGATACTAACAGAGTCTGGCAAGCGATTCTAAAAGAGTCTGGCAAGAGATACTAACAGAGTCTTGCAAGAGATACTAACAGAGTCTGGCAAGAGACACTAACAGAGTCTGGCAAGCGATACTAACAGAGTCTGGCAAGCGATACTAACAGAGTCTGGCAAACAATACAACAGAGTCTGGCAAGCGATACTAATAGAGTCTGGCAAGCGATGCTATGAGTCTGGCAAGCGATACTAACAGAGTCTGGCAAACGATACTACAGAGTCTGGCAAACGATACTAACAGAGTCTGGCAAGCGATACTAACAGAGTCTGGCAAGCGATGCTAAGAGTCTGGCAAGCGATACTAACAGAGTCTGGCAAGAGATACTAACAGAGTCTGACAAGCGATACTAACAGAGTCTGGCAAATGATACTACAGAGTCTGGCAAACGATACTAACAGAGTCTGGCAAGCGATACTAACAGAGTCTGGCAAGCGATACTAACAGAGTCTGGCAAGCGATTCTAAAAGAGTCTGGCAAGCGATACTAACAGAGTCTGGCAAGAGATACTAACAGAGTCTGGCAAACGATACTACAGAGTCTGGCAAATGATACTACAGAGTCTGGCAAGCGATACCAACAGAGTCTGGCAAGAGATACTAACAGAGTCTGGCAAGAGATACTAACAGAGTCTGGCAAGAGACACTAACAGAGTCTGGCAAGCGATACTAACAGAGTCTGGCAAGCGACAATAACAGAGTCTGGCAAACGATACTACAGAGTCTGGCAAACGATACAACAGAGTCTGGCAAGCGATACTAACAGAGTCTGGCAAGCGATGCTAAGAGTCTGGCAAGCGATACTAACAGAGTCTGGCAAGAGATACTAACAGAGTCTGGCACGCGATACTAACAGAGTCTGGCAAGTGATACTACAGAGTCTGGCAAACGATACTAACAGAGTCTGGCAAGCGATACTAACAGAGTCTGGCAAGCGATACTAACAGAGTCTGGCAAGCGATAATAACAGAGTCTGGCAAGCGATACTACAGAGTCTGGCAAGCGATTCTAACAGAGTCTGGCAAGCGATAATAACAGAGTCTGGCAAACGATACTACAGAGTCTGGCAAGCGATACTAAAAGAGTCTGGCAAGCGATACTAACAGAGTCTGGCAAGCGATACTAACGGAGTCTGGCAAAGGATACTAACAGAGTCTGGCAAGCGATACTAACAGAGTCTGGCAAGCGATACTAACAGAGTCTGGCAAGCGATACTAACAGAGTCTGGCAAGCGATACTAACAGAGTCTGGCAAGCGATACTAACAGAGTCTGGCAAGCGATACTAACAGAGTCTGGCAAGAGATACTAACAGAGTCTTGCAAGCGATACTAACAGAGTCTGGCAAGCGATACTAAAGAGTCTGGCAAGCAATATTAACAGAGTCTGGCAAGCGAAACTACAGAGTCTGGCAAGAGATACTAACAGAGTCTGGCAAGCGATACTAAAAGAGTCTGGCAAGCGATACTAACAGAGTCTGGCAAGCGATACTAACGGAGTCTGGCAAAGGATACTACAGAGTCTGGCAAGCGATACTAACAGAGTCTGGCAAGCAATACTAACAGAGTCTGGCAAGAGATACTAACAGAGTCTGGCAAGCGATACTAACAGAGTCTGGCAAGCAATACTAACAGAGTCTGGCAAGCGATTCTAAAAGAGTCTGGCAAGCGATACTAACAGAGTCTGGCAAGCGATGCTAAGAGTCTGGCAAGCGATACTAACAGAGTCTGGCAAGAGATACTAACAGAGTCTGGCAAGCGATACTAACAGAGTCTGGCAAATGATACTACAGAGTCTGGCAAACGATACTAACAGAGTCTGGCAAGTGATACTAACAGAGTCTGGCAAGCGATACTAACAGAGTCTGGCAAGCGATTCTAAAAGAGTCTGGCAAGCGATACTAACAGAGTCTGGCAAGCGATACTAACAGAGTCTGGCAAACGATACTACAGAGTCTGGCAAACAATACAACAGAGTCTGGCAAGCGATACTAATAGAGTCTGGCAAGCGATGCTATGAGTCTGGCAAGCGATACTAACAGAGTCTGGCAAGAGATACTAACAGAGTCTGACAAGCGATACTAACAGAGTCTGGCAAATGATACTACAGAGTCTGGCAAACGATACTAACAGAGTCTGGCAAGCGATACTAACAGAGTCTGGCAAGTGATACTAACAGAGTCTGGAAAGCGATACTAACAGTGTCTGGCAAGCGATACTAACAGAGTCTGGCAAACGATACTACAGAGTCTGGCAAACGATACTACAGAGTCTGGCAAGCGATACCAACAGAGTCTGGCAAGAGATACTAACAGAGTCTTGCAAGAGATACTAACAGAGTCTGGCAAGAGACACTAACAGAGTCTTGCAAGCGATACTAACAGAGTCTGGCAAGCGACAATAACAGAGTCTGGCAAACGATACTACAGAGTCTGGCAAACAATACTACAGAGTCTGGCAAGCGATACCAACAGAGTCTGGCAAGAGATACTAACAGAGTCTGGCAAGAGATACTAACAGAGTCTGGCAAACGATACTAAAGAGTCTGGCAAGCAATATTAACAGAGTCTGGCAAGCGATACTACAGAGTCTGGCAAGCGATACTAACAGAGTCTGGCAAGCGATACTAAAAGAGTCTGGCAAGCGATACTAACAGAGTCTGGCAAGCGATACTAACAGAGTCTGGCAAACGATACTACAGAGTCTGGCAAGCGATACTAACAGAGTCTGGCAAGCGATACTAACAGAGTCTGGCAAGCGATACTAACAGAGTCTGGCAAGCGATACTAACAGAGTCTGGCAAGCGATACTAAAAGAGTCTGGCAAGCGATACTAACAGAGTCTGGCAAGCGATACTAACAGAGTCTGGCAAGCGATACTAACAGAGTCTGGCAAGCGATACTAACAGAGTCTGGCAAGCGATACTAACAGAGTTTGGCAAATGATACTACAGAGTCTGGCAAACGATACTAACAGAGTCTGGCAAGCGATACTAACAGAGTCTGGCAAGCGATACTAACAGAGTCTGGCAAGCGATTCTAAAAGAGTCTGGCAAGAGATACTAACAGAGTCTTGCAAGAGATACTAACAGAGTCTGGCAAGAGACACTAACAGAGTCTGGCAAGCGATACTAACAGAGTCTGGCAAGCGACAATAACAGAGTCTGGCAAACGATACTACAGAGTCTGGCAAACAATACAACAGAGTCTGGCAAGCGATACTAACAGAGTCTGGCAAGCGATACTAACAGAGTCTGGCAAGCGATACTAACAGAGTCTGGCAAGCGATACTAACAGAGTCTGGCAAACGATACTACAGAGTCTGGCAAACGATACAACAGAGTCTGGCAAGCGATACTAACAGAGTCTGGCAAGCGATGCTAAGAGTCTGGCAAGCGATACTAACAGAGTCTGGCAAGAGATACTAACAGAGTCTGACAAGCGATACTAACAGAGTCTGGCAAATGATACTACAGAGTCTGGCAAACGATACTAACAGAGTCTGGCAAGCGATACTAACAGAGACTGGCAAGCGATACTAACAGAGTCTGGCAAGCGATTCTAAAAGAGTCTGGCAAGCGATACTAACAGAGTCTGGCAAGCGATACTAACAGAGTCTGGCAAACGATACTTCAGAGTCTGGCAAATGATACTACAGAGTCTGGCAAGCGATACCAACAGAGTCTGGCAAGAGATACTAACAGAGTCTGGCAAGAGATACTAACAGAGTCTGGCAAGAGACACTAACAGAGTCTGGCAAGCGATACTAACAGAGTCTGGCAAGCGACAATAACAGAGTCTGGCAAACGATACTACAGAGTCTGGCAAACGATACAACAGAGTCTGGCAAGCGATACTAACAGAGTCTGGCAAGCGATGCTAAGAGTCTGGCAAGCGATACTAACAGAGTCTGGCAAGAGATACTAACAGAGTCTGGCACGCGATACTAACAGAGTCTGGCAAGTGATACTACAGAGTCTGGCAAACGATACTAACAGAGTCTGGCAAGCGATACTAACAGAGTCTGGCAAGCGATACTAACAGAGTCTGGCAAGCGATTCTAACAGAGTCTGGCAAGCGATAATAACAGAGTCTGGCAAGCGATACTACAGAGTCTGGCAAGCGATTCTAACAGAGTCTGGCAAGCGATACTAACAGAGTCTGGCAAGCGATACTAACAGAGTCTGGCAAGCGATACTAAAAGAGTCTGGCAAGCGATACTAACAGAGTCTGGCAAGCGATACTAACAGAGTCTGGCAAAGGATACTACAGAGTCTGGCAAGCGATACTAACAGAGTCTGGCAAGCGATACTAACAGAGTCTGGCAAGCGATACTAACAGAGTCTGGCAAGAGATACTAACAGAGTCTGGCAAGCGATACTAACAGAGTCTGGCAAGCGATACTAACAGAGTCTGGCAAGAGATACTAACAGAGTCTGGCAAGCGATTCTAAAAGAGTCTGGCAAGCGATACTAACAGAGTCTGGCAAGCAATACTAACAGAGTCTGGCAAGCGATACTACAGAGTCTGGCAAGAAATACTAACAGAGTCTGGCAAGCGATACTAAAAGAGTCTGGCAAGCGATACGTAACAGAGTCTGGCAAGCGATACTAACGGAGTCTGGCAAAGGATACTACAGAGTCTGGCAAGCGATACTAACAGAGTCTGGCAAGCGATACTAACAGAGTCTGGCAAGCGATACTAACAGAGTCTGGCAAGCGATACTAACAGAGTCTGGCAAGCGATACTAACAGAGTCTGGCAAGCGATACTAAAAGAGTCTGGCAAGCGATACTAACAGAGTCTGGCAAGCGATGCTAAGAGTCTGGCAAGCGATACTAACAGAGTCTGGCAAGAGATACTAACAGAGTCTGGCAAGCGATACTAACAGAGTCTGGCAAGTGATACTACAGAGTCTGGCAAACGATACTAACAGAGTCTGGCAAGCGATACTAACAGAGTCTGGCAAGCGATACTAACAGAGTCTGGCAAGCGATACTAAAAGAGTCTGGCAAGCGATACTAACAGAGTCTGGCAAGCGATACTAACAGAGTCTGGCAAGCGATACTACAGAGTCTGGCAAGCAATACAACAGAGTCTGGCAAGCGATACTAATAGAGTCTGGCAAGCGATGCTAAAGAGTCTGGCAAGCGATACTAACAGAGTCTGGCAAGAGATACTAACAGAGTCTGACAAGCGATACTAACAGAGTCTGGCAAGCGATGCTAAAGAGTCTGGCAAGCGATACTAACAGAGTCTGGCAAGCGATACTAACAGAGTCTGGCAAGCGATACTAACAGAGTCTGGCAAGCGATACTACAGAGTCTGGCAAACGATACTAACAGAGTCTGGCAAGCGATACTAACAGAGTCTGGCAAGCGATACTAACAGAGTCTGGCAAGCGATTCTAAAAGAGTCTGGCAAGCGATACTAACAGAGTCTGGCAAGCGATACTAACAGAGTCTGGCAAGAGATACTAACAGAGTCTGGCAAGCGATACTAACAGAGTCTGGCAAGCGACAATAACAGAGTCTGGCAAGCGATACTAACAGAGTCTGGCAAACAATACTAACAGAGTCTGGCAAGCGATACTAACAGAGTCTGGCAAGCGATGCTAACAGAGTCTGGCAAGCGATACTAACAGAGTCTGGCAAACGATACTACAGAGTCTGGCAAGCGATACAACAGAGTCTGGCAAGCGATACTAACAGAGTCTGGCAAGCGATGCTAACAGAGTCTGGCAAGCGATACTAACAGAGTCTGGCAAGAGATACTAACAGAGTCTGGCAAGCGATACTAACAGAGTCTGGCAAATGATACTACAGAGTCTGGCAAACGATACTAACAGAGTCTGGCAAGCGATACTAACAGAGACTGGCAAGCGATACTAACAGAGTCTGGCAAGCGATACTAAAAGAGTCTGGCAAGCGATACTAACAGAGTCTGGCAAGAGATACTAACAGAGTCTGGCAAACGATACTACAGAGTCTGGCAAATGATACTACAGAGTCTGGCAAGCGATACCAACAGAGTCTGGCAAGAGATACTAACAGAGTCTGGCAAGAGATACTAACAGAGTCTGGCAAGAGACACTAACAGAGTCTGGCAAGCGATACTAACAGAGTCTGGCAAGCGACAATAACAGAGTCTGGCAAACGATACTACAGAGTCTGGCAAACGATACAACAGAGTCTGGCAAGCGATACTAACAGAGTCTGGCAAGCGATGCTAAGAGTCTGGCAAGCGATACTAACAGAGTCTGGCAAGAGATACTAACAGAGTCTGGCAAGCGATACTAACAGAGTCTGGCAAGTGATACTACAGAGTCTGGCAAACGATACTAACAGAGTCTGGCAAGCGATACTAACAGAGTCTGGCAAGCGATACTAACAGAGTCTGGCAAGCGATACTAACAGAGTCTGGCAAGCGATTCTAACAGAGTCTGGCAAGCGATACTAACAGAGTCTGGCAAGCGATAATAACAGAGTCTGGCAAGCGATACTAACAGAGTCTGGCAAGCGATACTAAAAGAGTCTGGCAAGCGATACTAACAGAGTCTGGCAAGCGCAATACTAACGGAGTCTGGCAAGAGGATACTAACAGAGTCTGGCAAGCGATACTAACAGAGTCTGGCAAGCACTAACAGAGTCTGGCAAGCGATACTAACAGAGTCTGGCAAGAGATACTAACAGAGTCTGGCAAGCGATACTAACAGAGTCTGGCAAGCGATACTAACAGAGTCTGGCAAGCGATACTAACAGAGTCTGGCAAGCGATACTAACAGAGTCTGGCAAGCGATACTAACAGAGTCTGGCAAGCGATACTAACAGAGTCTGGCAAGCGAAACTAACAGAGTCTGGCAAGAGATACTAACAGAGTCTGGCAAGCGATACTAAAAGAGTCTGGCAAGCGATACTAACAGAGTCTGGCAAGCAATACTAACGGAGTCTGGCAAGCGATACTAACAGAGTCTGGCAAGCGATACTAACAGAGTCTGGCAAGCGATACTAACAGAGTCTGGCAAGAGATACTAACAGAGTCTGGCAAGCGATACTAACAGAGTCTGGCAAGCGATACTAACAGAGTCTGGCAAGCGATACTAAAAGAGTCTGGCAAGCGATACTAACAGAGTCTGGCAAGCGATACTAACAGAGTCTGGCAAGCGATACTAACAGAGTCTGGCAAGCGATACTAACAGAGTCTGGCAAGCGATACTAACAGAGTCTGGCAAGCGATACTAACAGAGTCTGGCAAACGATACTAACAGAGTCTGGCAAATCGATACTAACAGAGTCTGGCAAGCGATACTAACAGAGTCTGGCAAGCGATTCTAAAAGAGTCTGGCAAGCGATACTAACAGAGTCTGGCAAGCGATACTAACAGAGTCTGGCAAACGATACTACAGAGTCTGGCAAGCGATACAACAGAGTCTGGCAAGCGATACTAACAGAGTCTGGCAAGCGATGCTAAAGAGTCTGGCAAGCGATACTAACAGAGTCTGGCAAGAGATACTAACAGAGTCTGACAAGCGATACTAACAGAGTCTGGCAAATGATACTACAGAGTCTGGCAAACGATACTAACAGAGTCTGGCAAGCGATACTAACAGAGTCTGGCAAGCGATACTAACAGAGTCTGGCAAGCGATACTAACAGAGTCTGGCAAGCGATACTAACAGAGTCTGGCAAGCGATACTAACAGAGTCTGGCAAACGATACTACAGAGTCTGGCAAGCGATACCAACAGAGTCTGGCAAGAGATACTAACAGAGTCTGGCAAGAGATACTAACAGAGTCTGGCAAGAGACACTAACAGAGTCTGGCAAGCGATACTAACAGAGTCTGGCAAGCGACAATAACAGAGTCTGGCAAACGATACTACAGAGTCTGGCAAACAATACTAAGAGTCTGGCAAGCGATACTAACAGAGTCTGGCAAGCGATACTAACAGAGTCTGGCAAGCGATACTAACAGAGTCTGGCAAGCGATACTAACAGAGTCTGGCAAGCGATATTAACAGAGTCTGGCAAGCGATACTACAGAGTCTGGCAAGAAATACTAACAGAGTCTGGCAAGCGATACTAAAAGAGTCTGGCAAGCGATACTAACAGAGTCTGGCAAGCAATACTAACGGAGTCTGGCAAAGGATACTAACAGAGTCTGGCAAGCGATACTAACAGAGTCTGGCAAGCGATACTAACAGAGTCTGGCAAGCGATACTAACAGAGTCTGGCAAGCGATACTAACAGAGTCTGGCAAGCGATACTAACAGAGTCTGGCAAGCGATACTAAAAGAGTCTGGCAAGCGATACTAACAGAGTCTGGCAAGCGATACTAACAGAGTCTGGCGAAGCAAGAGATACTAACAGAGTCTGGCAAGCGATACTAACAGAGTCTGGCAAGCGATACTAACAGAGTCTGGCAAGCGATACTAACAGAGTCTGGCAAGCGATACTAACAGAGTCTGGCAAGCGATACTAACAGAGTCTGGCAAGCGATACTAAAAGAGTCTGGCAAGAGATACTAACAGAGTCTGGCAAGAGATACTAACAAGTCGCAGGACTAACGATGGCAAGCGATACTAACAGAGTCTGGCAAGCGATAATAACAGAGTCTGGCAAAGCGATACTACAGAGTCTGGCAAACAATACAACAGAGTCTGGCAAGCGATACTAATAGAGTCTGGCAAGCGATGCTATGAGTCTGGCAAGCGATACTAACAGAGTCTGGCAAACGATACTACAGAGTCTGGCAAACGATACAACAGAGTCTGGCAAGCGATACTAACAGAGTCTGGCAAGCGATGCTAAGAGTCTGGCAAGCGATACTAACAGAGTCTGGCAAGAGATACTAACAGAGTCTGGCAAGCGATACTAACAGAGTCTGGCAAATGATACTACAGAGTCTGGCAAACGATACTAACAGAGTCTGGCAAGCGATACTAACAGAGACTGGCAAGCGATACTAACAGAGTCTGGCAAGCGATTCTAAAAGAGTCTGGCAAGCGATACTAACAGAGTCTGGCAAGAGATACTAACAGAGTCTGGCAAACGATACTTCAGAGTCTGGCAAATGATACTACAGAGTCTGGCAAGCGATACCAACAGAGTCTGGCAAGAGATACTAACAGAGTCTGGCAAGAGATACTAACAGAGTCTGGCAAGAGACACTAACAGAGTCTGGCAAGCGATACTAACAGAGTCTGGCAAGCGACAATAACAGAGTCTGGCAAACGATACTACAGAGTCTGGCAAACGATACAACAGAGTCTGGCAAGCGATACTAACAGAGTCTGGCAAGCGATGCTAAGAGTCTGGCAAGCGATACTAACAGAGTCTGGCAAGAGATACTAACAGAGTCTGGCACGCGATACTAACAGAGTCTGGCAAGTGATACTACAGAGTCTGGCAAACGATACTAACAGAGTCTGGCAAGCGATACTAACAGAGTCTGGCAAGCGATACTAACAGAGTCTGGCAAGCGATAATAACAGAGTCTGGCAAGCGATACTAACAGAGTCTGGCAAGCGATACTAACAGAGTCTGGCAAGCGATACTAACAGAGTCTGGCAAGCGATACTAACAGAGTCTGGCAAGAGATACTAACAGAGTCTGGCAAGAGATACTAACAGAGTCTGGCAAGAGATACTAACAGAGTCTGGCAAGCGATACTAACAGAGTCTGGCAAGCGACAATAACAGAGTCTGGCAAGCGATACTAACAGAGTCTGGCAAGCGATACTAACAGAGTCTGGCAAGCGATACTAACAGAGTCTGGCAAGCGATACTAACAGAGTCTGGCAAGCGATACTAACAGAGTCTGGCAAGAGATACTAACAGAGTCTGGCAAGCGATACTAACAGAGTCTGGCAAGCGATACTAACAGAGTCTGGCAAGCGATACTAACAGAGTCTGGCAAGCGATACTAACAGAGTCTGGCAAGCGATACTAACAGAGTCTGGCAAGCGATTCTAAAAGAGTCTGGCAAGCGATACTAACAGAGTCTGGCAAGCGATACTAACAGAGTCTGGCAAGCGATAATAACAGAGTCTGGCAAGCGATACTAACAGAGTCTGGCAAGCGATACTAACAGAGTCTGGCAAGCGATACTAACAGAGTCTGGCAAGCGATACTAACAGAGTCTGGCAAGAGATACTAACAGAGTCTGGCAAGCGATACTAACAGAGTCTGGCAAGCGATACTAACAGAGTCTGGCAAACGATACTAACAGAGTCTGGCAAGCGATATTAACAGAGTCTGGCAAGCGATACTAACAGAGTCTGGCAAGCGATACTAACAGAGTCTGGCAAGCGATACTAACAGAGTCTGGCAAGAGATAGTAACAGAGTCTGGCAAGCGATACTAACAGAGTCTGGCAAGCGATACTAACAGAGTCTGGCAAGAGATACTAACAGAGTCTGGCAAGAGATACTAACAGAGTCTGGCAAGAGATACTAACAGAGTCTGGCAAGCGATACTAACAGAGTCTGGCAAGCGACAATAACAGAGTCTGGCAAACGATACTACAGAGTCTGGCAAACGATACAACAGAGTCTGGCAAGCGATACTAACAGAGTCTGGCAAGCGATGCTAAGAGTCTGGCAAGCGATACTAACAGAGTCTTGCAAGAGATAGTTACAGAGTCTGGCACGCGATACTAACAGAGTCTGGCAAGTGATACTACAGAGTCTGGCAAACGATACTAACAGAGTCTGGCAAGCGATACTAACAGAGTCTGGCAAGCGATACTAACAGAGTCTGGCAAGCGATTCTAAAAGAGTCTGGCAAGCGATACTAACAGAGTCTGGCAAGCGATACTAACAGAGTCTGGCAAGCGATACTAACAGAGTCTGGCAAGCGATACTACAGAGTCTGGCAAGCGATTCTAACAGAGTCTGGCAAGGGATACTAACAGAGTCTGGCAAGCGATACTAACAGAGTCTGGCAAGAGATACTAACAGAGTCTGGCAAGAGATACTAACAGAGTCTGGCAAGCGATACTAACAGAGTCTGGCAAACGATACTACAGAGTCTGGCAAGCAATATTAACAGAGTCTGGCAAGCGATACTAACAGAGTCTGGCAAGCGATACTAACAGAGTCTGGCAAGCGATACTAACAGAGTCTGGCAAGAGATACTAACAGAGTCTGGCAAGCGATACTAACAGAGTCTGGCAAGCGATTCTAAAAGAGTCTGGCAAGCGATACTAACAGAGTCTGGCAAGCGATACTAACAGAGTCTGGCAAACGATACTACAGAGTCTGGCAAACGATACTACAGAGTCTGGCAAGCGATACCAACAGAGTCTGGCAAGAGATACTAACAGAGTCTGGCAAGAGATACTAACAGAGTCTGGCAAGAGACACTAACAGAGTCTGGCAAGCGATACTAACAGAGTCTGGCAAGCGACAATAACAGAGTCTGGCAAACGATACTACAGAGTCTGGCAAACGATACAACAGAGTCTGGCAAGCGATACTAACAGAGTCTGGCAAGCGATGCTAAGAGTCTGGCAAGCGATACTAACAGAGTCTGGCAAGAGATACTAACAGAGTCTGACAAGTGATACTAACAGAGTCTGGCAAATGATACTACAGAGTCTGGCAAACGATACTAACAGAGTCTGGCAAGCGATACTAACAGAGACTGGCAAGCGATACTAACAGAGTCTGGCAAGCGATTCTAAAAGAGTCTGGCAAGCGATACTAACAGAGTCTGGCAAGCGATACTAACAGAGTCTGGCAAACGATACTTCAGAGTCTGGCAAATGATACTACAGAGTCTGGCAAGCGATACCAACAGAGTCTGGCAAGAGATACTAACAGAGTCTGGCAAGAGATACTAACAGAGTCTGGCAAGAGACACTAACAGAGTCTGGCAAGCGATACTAACAGAGTCTGGCAAGCGACAATAACAGAGTCTGGCAAACGATACTACAGAGTCTGGCAAACGATACAACAGAGTCTGGCAAGCGATACTAACAGAGTCTGGCAAGCGATGCTAAGAGTCTGGCAAGCGATACTAACAGAGTCTGGCAAGAGATACTAACAGAGTCTGGCACGCGATACTAACAGAGTCTGGCAAGTGATACTACAGAGTCTGGCAAACGATACTAACAGAGTCTGGCAAGCGATACTAACAGAGTCTGGCAAGCGATACTAACAGAGTCTGGCAAGCGATTCTAACAGAGTCTGGCAAGCGATAATAACAGAGTCTGGCAAGCGATACTACAGAGTCTGGCAAGCGATTCTAACAGAGTCTGGCAAGGGATACTAACAGAGTCTGGCAAGCGATACTAACAGAGTCTGGCAAGAGATACTAACAGAGTCTGGCAAGAGATACTAACAGAGTCTGGCAAGCGATACTAACAGAGTCTGGCAAACGATACTACAGAGTCTGGCAAGCAATATTAACAGAGTCTGGCAAGCGATACTAACAGAGTCTGGCAAGCGATACTAACAGAGTCTGGCAAGAGATACTAACAGAGTCTGGCAAGCGATACTAACAGAGTCTGGCAAGCGACAATAACAGAGTCTGGCAAACGATACTACAGAGTCTGGCAAACGATACAACAGAGTCTGGCAAGCGATACTAACAGAGTCTGGCAAGCGATGCTAAGAGTCTGGCAAGCGATACTAACAGAGTCTGGCAAGAGATACTAACAGAGTCTGGCAAGCGATACTAACAGAGTCTGGCAAGCGATACTAACAGAGTCTGGCAAACGATACTAACAGAGTCTGGCAAGCGATACTAACAGAGTCTGGCAAGCGATACTAACAGAGTCTGACAAGCGATTCTAAAAGAGTCTGGCAAGCGATACTAACAGAGTCTGGCAAGCGATACTAACAGAGTCTGGCAAACGATACTTCAGAGTCTGGCAAATGATACTACAGAGTCTGGCAAGCGATACCAACAGAGTCTGGCAAGAGATACTAAAAGAGTCTGGCAAGAGATACTAACAGAGTCTGGCAAGAGACACTAACAGAGTCTGGCAAGCGATACTAACAGAGTCTGGCAAGCGACAATAACAGAGTCTGGCAAACGATACTACAGAGTCTGGCAAACGATACAACAGAGTCTGGCAAGCGATACTAACAGAGTCTGGCAAGCGATGCTAAGAGTCTGGCAAGCGATACTAACAGAGTCTGGCAAGAGATACTAACAGAGTCTGGCACGCGATACTAACAGAGTCTGGCAAGTGATACTACAGAGTCTGGCAAACGATACTAACAGAGTCTGGCAAGCGATACTAACAGAGTCTGGCAAGCGATACTAACAGAGTCTGGCAAGCGATTCTAACAGAGTCTGGCAAGCGATAATAACAGAGTCTGGCAAGCGATACTACAGAGTCTGGCAAGCAATACTAACAGAGTCTGTTAAGCGATTCTAAAAGAGTCTGGCAAGCGATACTAACAGAGTCTGGCAAGCGATGCTAAGAGTCTGGCAAGCGATACTAACAGAGTCTGGCAAGAGATACTAACAGAGTCTGGCAAGCGATACTAACAGAGTCTGGCAAATGATACTACAGAGTCTGGCAAACGATACTAACAGAGTCTGGCAAGCGATACTAACAGAGTCTGGCAAGCGATACTAACAGAGTCTGGCAAGCGATTCTAAAAGAGTCTGGCAAGCGATACTAACAGAGTCTGGCAAGCGATACTAACAGAGTCTGGCAAACGATACTACAGAGTCTGGCAAGCGATACTAACAGAGTCTGGCAAGCGATACTAATAGAGTCTAGCAAGCGATGCTAAAGAGTCTGGCAAGCGATACTAACAGAGTCTGGCAAGAGATACTAACAGAGTCTGGCAAGCGATACTAACAGAGTCTGGCAAGCGAAGAGTCTGGCAAGCGATACTAACAGAGTCTGGCAAGAGATACTAACAGAGTCTGGCAAGCGATACTAACAGAGTCTGGCAAGCGATACTAACAGAGTCTGGCAAGCGATACTAACAGAGTCTGGCAAGCGATACTAACAGAGTCTGGCAAGCGATACTAACAGAGTCTGGCAAGCGATTCTAAAAGAGTCTGGCAAGAGATACTAACAGAGTCTTGCAAGAGATACTAACAGAGTCTGGCAAGAGACACTAACAGAGTCTGGCAAGCGATACTAACAGAGTCTGGCAAGCGACAATAACAGAGTCTGGCAAGCGATACTACAGAGTCTGGCAAACAATACAACAGAGTCTGGCAAGCGATACTAATAGAGTCTGGCAAGCGATGCTATGAGTCTGGCAAGCGATACTAACAGAGTCTGGCAAACGATACTACAGAGTCTGGCAAACGATACTAACAGAGTCTGGCAAGCGATACTAACAGAGTCTGGCAAGCGATGCTAACAGAGTCTGGCAAGCGATACTAACAGAGTCTGGCAAGAGATACTAACAGAGTCTGGCAAGCGATACTAACAGAGTCTGGCAAATGATACTACAGAGTCTGGCAAACGATACTAACAGAGTCTGGCAAGCGATACTAACAGAGACTGGCAAGCGATACTAACAGAGTCTGGCAAGCGATTCTAAAAGAGTCTGGCAAGCGATACTAACAGAGTCTGGCAAGAGATACTAACAGAGTCTGGCAAACGATACTACAGAGTCTGGCAAATGATACTACAGAGTCTGGCAAGCGATACCAACAGAGTCTGGCAAGAGATACTAACAGAGTCTGGCAAGAGATACTAACAGAGTCTGGCAAGAGACACTAACAGAGTCTGGCAAGCGATACTAACAGAGTCTGGCAAGCGACAATAACAGAGTCTGGCAAACGATACTACAGAGTCTGGCAAACGATACAACAGAGTCTGGCAAGCGATACTAACAGAGTCTGGCAAGCGATGCTAAGAGTCTGGCAAGCGATACTAACAGAGTCTGGCAAGAGATACTAACAGAGTCTGGCACGCGATACTAACAGAGTCTGGCAAGTGATACTACAGAGTCTGGCAAACGATACTAACAGAGTCTGGCAAGCGATACTAACAGAGTCTGGCAAGCGATACTAACAGAGTCTGGCAAGCGATTCTAACAGAGTCTGGCAAGCGATAATAACAGAGTCTGGCAAGCGATACTAACAGAGTCTGGCAAGCGATTCTAACAGAGTCTGGCAAGCGATAATAACAGAGTCTGGCAAGCGATACTAACAGAGTCTGGCAAGCGATACTAAAAGAGTCTGGCAAGCGATACTAACAGAGTCTGGCAAGCAATACTAACGGAGTCTGGCAAAGGATACTAACAGAGTCTGGCAAGCGATACTAACAGAGTCTGGCAAGCGATACTAACAGAGTCTGGCAAGCGATACTAACAGAGTCTGGCAAGAGATACTAACAGAGTCTGGCAAGCGATACTAACAGAGTCTGGCAAGCGATACTAACAGAGTCTGGCAAGAGATACTAACAGAGTCTTGCAAGCGATACTAACAGAGTCTGGCAAACGATACTAACAGAGTCTGGCAAGCGATACTAACAGAGTCTGGCAAGCGATACTAACAGAGTCTGGCAAGAAATACTAACAGAGTCTGGCAAGCGATACTAAAAGAGTCTGGCAAGCGATACTAACAGAGTCTGGCAAGCAATACTAACGGAGTCTGGCAAAGGATACTAACAGAGTCTGGCAAGCGATACTAACAGAGTCTGGCAAGCGATACTAACAGAGTCTGGCAAGAGATACTAACAGAGTCTGGCAAGCGATACTAACAGAGTCTGGCAAGCGATACTAACAGAGTCTGGCAAGCGATACTAAAAGAGTCTGGCAAGCGATACTAACAGAGTCTGGCAAGCGATGCTAACAGAGTCTGGCAAGCGATACTAACAGAGTCTGGCAAGAGATACTAACAGAGTCTGGCAAGCGATACTAACAGAGTCTGGCAAATGATACTACAGAGTCTGGCAAACGATACTAACAGAGTCTGGCAAGCGATACTAACAGAGTCTGGCAAGCGATACTAACAGAGTCTGGCAAGCGATTCTAAAAGAGTCTGGCAAGCGATACTAACAGAGTCTGGCAAGCGATACTAACAGAGTCTGGCAAACGATACTACAGAGTCTGGCAAACGATACAACAGAGTCTGGCAAGCGATACTAACAGAGTCTGGCAAGCGATGCTAAGAGTCTGGCAAGCGATACTAACAGAGTCTGGCAAGAGATACTAACAGAGTCTGACAAGCGATACTAACAGAGTCTGGCAAATGATACTACAGAGTCTGGCAAACGATACTAACAGAGTCTGGCAAGCGATACTAACAGAGTCTGGCAAGCGATACTAACAGAGTCTGGCAAGCGATACTAACAGAGTCTGGCAAGCGATACTAACAGAGTCTGGCAAACGATACTACAGAGTCTGGCAAGCGATACTAACAGAGTCTGGCAAGCGATACCAACAGAGTCTGGCAAGAGATACTAACAGAGTCTTGCAAGAGATACTAACAGAGTCTGGCAAGAGACACTAACAGAGTCTTGCAAGCGATACTAACAGAGTCTGGCAAGCGACAATAACAGAGTCTGGCAAACGATACTACAGAGTCTGGCAAACAATACTACAGAGTCTGGCAAGCGATACCAACAGAGTCTGGCAAGAGATACTAACAGAGTCTGGCAAGAGATACTAACAGAGTCTGGCAAGCGATACTAACAGAGTCTGGCAAGCGATATTAACAGAGTCTGGCAAGCGATACTACAGAGTCTGGCAAGCAATACTAACAGAGTCTGGCAAGCGATACTAAAAGAGTCTGGCAAGCGATACTAACAGAGTCTGGCAAGCGATACTAACAGAGTCTGGCAAAGGATACTAACAGAGTCTGGCAAGCGATACTAACAGAGTCTGGCAAGCGATACTAACAGAGTCTGGCAAGCGATACTAACAGAGTCTGGCAAGCGATACTAACAGAGTCTGGCAAGCGATACTAACAGAGTCTGGCAAGCGATACTAAAAGAGTCTGGCAAGCGATACTAACAGAGTCTGGCAAGCGATGCTAACAGAGTCTGGCAAGCGATACTAACAGAGTCTGGCAAGAGATACTAACAGAGTCTGGCAAGCGATACTAACAGAGTTTGGCAAATGATACTACAGAGTCTGGCAAACGATACTAACAGAGTCTGGCAAGCGATACTAACAGAGTCTGGCAAGCGATACTAACAGAGTCTGGCAAGCGATTCTAAAAGAGTCTGGCAAGAGATACTAACAGAGTCTTGCAAGCGATACTAACAGAGTCTGGCAAGAGATACTAACAGAGTCTGGCAAGCGATACTAACAGAGTCTGGCAAGCGACAATAACAGAGTCTGGCAAGCGATACTAACAGAGTCTGGCAAACAATACAACAGAGTCTGGCAAGCGATACTAACAGAGTCTGGCAAGCGATGCTAACAGAGTCTGGCAAGCGATACTAACAGAGTCTGGCAAACGATACTAACAGAGTCTGGCAAACGATACTAACAGAGTCTGGCAAGCGATACTAACAGAGTCTGGCAAGCGATGCTAAAAGTCTGGCAAGCGATACTAACAGAGTCTGGCAAGAGATACTAACAGAGTCTGACAAGCGATACTAACAGAGTCTGGCAAATGATACTACAGAGTCTGGCAAACGATACTAACAGAGTCTGGCAAGCGATACTAACAGAGACTGGCAAGCGATACTAACAGAGTCTGGCAAGCGATTCTAAAAGAGTCTGGCAAGCGATACTAACAGAGTCTGGCAAGACGATACTAACAGAGTCTGGCAAATGATACTTACAGAGTCTGGCAAGCGATACCAACAGAGTCTGGCAAGAGATACTAACAGAGTCTGGCAAGAGATACTAACAGAGTCTGGCAAGAGACACTAACAGAGTCTGGCAAGCGATACTAACAGAGTCTGGCAAGCGACAATAACAGAGTCTGGCAAACGATACTACAGAGTCTGGCAAACGATACAACAGAGTCTGGCAAGCGATACTAACAGAGTCTGGCAAGCGATGCTAAGAGTCTGGCAAGCGATACTAACAGAGTCTGGCAAGAGATACTAACAGAGTCTGGCACGCGATACTAACAGAGTCTGGCAAGTGATACTACAGAGTCTGGCAAACGATACTAACAGAGTCTGGCAAGCGATACTAACAGAGTCTGGCAAGCGATTCTAACAGAGTCTGGCAAGCGATAATAACAGAGTCTGGCAAGCGATACTACAGAGTCTGGCAAGCGATTCTAACAGAGTCTGGCAAGTGATACTAACAGAGTCTGGCAAGCGATACTAACAGAGTCTGGCAAGAGATACTAACAGAGTCTGGCAAGAGATACTAACAGAGTCTGGCAAGAGACACTAACAGAGTCTGGCAAGCGATACTAACAGAGTCTGGCAAGCGACAATAACAGAGTCTGGCAAACGATACTACAGAGTCTGGCAAACGATACAACAGAGTCTGGCAAGCGATACTAACAGAGTCTGGCAAGCGATGCTAAGAGTCTGGCAAGCGATACTAACAGAGTCTTGCAAGAGATAGTAACAGAGTCTGGCACGCGATACTAACAGAGTCTGGCAAGTGATACTACAGAGTCTGGCAAACGATACTAACAGAGTCTGGCAAGCGATACTAACAGAGTCTGGCAAGCGATACTAACAGAGTCTGGCAAGCGATTCTAAAAGAGTCTGGCAAGCGATACTAACAGAGTCTGGCAAGCGATTCTAACAGAGTCTGGCAAGCGATAATAACAGAGTCTGGCAAGCGATACTACAGAGTCTGGCAAGCGATTCTAACAGAGTCTGGCAAGGGATACTAACAGAGTCTGGCAAGCGATACTAACAGAGTCTGGCAAGAGATACTAACAGAGTCTGGCAAGAGATACTAACAGAGTCTGGCAAGCGATACTAACAGAGTCTGGCAAACGATACTACAGAGTCTGGCAAGCGATACTAACAGAGTCTGGCAAGCGATACTAACAGAGTCTGGCAAGCGATACTAACAGAGTCTGGCAAGCGATACTAACAGAGTCTGGCAAGAGATACTAACAGAGTCTGGCAAGCGATACTAACAGAGTCTGGCAAGCGATACTAACAGAGTCTGGCAAGAGATACTAACAGAGTCTGGCAAGAGATACTAACAGAGTCTGGCAAGAGACACTAACAGAGTCTGGCAAGCGATACTAACAGAGTCTGGCAAGCGACAATAACAGAGTCTGGCAAACGATACTACAGAGTCTGGCAAACGATACAACAGAGTCTGGCAAGCGATACTAACAGAGTCTGGCAAGCGATGCTAAGAGTCTGGCAAGCGATACTAACAGAGTCTTGCAAGAGATAGTAACAGAGTCTGGCAAGCGATACTAACAGAGTCTGGCAAGCGATACTACAGAGTCTGGCAAGCGATACTAACAGAGTCTGGCAAGCGATACTAACAGAGTCTGGCAAGCGATACTAACAGAGTCTGGCAAGCGATTCTAAAAGAGTCTGGCAAGCGATACTAACAGAGTCTGGCAAGCGATTCTAACAGAGTCTGGCAAGCGATACTAACAGAGTCTGGCAAGCGATACTAACAGAGTCTGGCAAGCGATACTAACAGAGTCTGGCAAGCGATACTAACAGAGTCTGGCAAGCGATACTAACAGAGTCTGGCAAGAGATACTAACAGAGTCTGGCAAGCGATACTAACAGAGTCTGGCAAGCGATACTAACAGAGTCTGGCAAGCGATACTAACAGAGTCTGGCAAGCGATACTAACAGAGTCTGGCAAGCGATACTAACAGAGTCTGGCAAGCGATACTAACAGAGTCTGGCAAGAGATACTAACAGAGTCTGGCAAGCGATTCTAAAAGAGTCTGGCAAGCGATACTAACAGAGTCTGGCAAGCGATACTAACAGAGTCTGGCAAGCGATACTACAGAGTCTGGCAAGCGATACTAACAGAGTCTGGCAAGCGATACCAACAGAGTCTGGCAAGAGATACTAACAGAGTCTGGCAAGCGATACTAACAGAGTCTGGCAAGAGACACTAACAGAGTCTGGCAAGCGATACTAACAGAGTCTGGCAAGCGACAATAACAGAGTCTGGCAAACGATACTACAGAGTCTGGCAAGCGATACAACAGAGTCTGGCAAGCGATACTAACAGAGTCTGGCAAGCGATGCTAAAGAGTCTGGCAAGCGATACTAACAGAGTCTGGCAAGAGATACTAACAGAGTCTGGCAAGCGATACTAACAGAGTCTGGCAAGTGATACTACAGAGTCTGGCAAACGATACTAACAGAGTCTGGCAAGCGATACTAACAGAGACTGGCAAGCGATACTAACAGAGTCTGGCAAGCGATTCTAAAAGAGTCTGGCAAGCGATACTAACAGAGTCTGGCAAGCGATACTAACAGAGTCTGGCAAGCGATGCTAAGAGTCTGGCAAGCGATACTAACAGAGTCTGGCAAGCGATACCAACAGAGTCTGGCAAGAGATACTAACAGAGTCTGGCAAGAGATACTAACAGAGTCTGGCAAGAGATACTAACAGAGTCTGGCAAGCGATACTAACAGAGTCTGGCAAGCGACAATAACAGAGTCTGGCAAACGATACTACAGAGTCTGGCAAACGATACAACAGAGTCTGGCAAGCGATACTAACAGAGTCTGGCAAGCGATGCTAAGAGTCTGGCAAGCGATACTAACAGAGTCTGGCAAGAGATACTAACAGAGTCTGGCACGCGATACTAACAGAGTCTGGCAAGTGATACTACAGAGTCTGGCAAACGATACTAACAGAGTCTGGCAAGCGATACTAACAGAGTCTGGCAAGCGATACTAACAGAGTCTGGCAAGCGATTCTAACAGAGTCTGGCAAGCGATAATAACAGAGTCTGGCAAGCGATACTAACAGAGTCTGGCAAGCGATTCTAACAGAGTCTGGCAAGGGATACTAACAGAGTCTGGCAAGCGATACTAACAGAGTCTGGCAAGAGATACTAACAGAGTCTGGCAAGAGATACTAACAGAGTCTGGCAAGCGATACTAACAGAGTCTGGCAAGCGATACTACAGAGTCTGGCAAGCGATACTAACAGAGTCTGGCAAGCGATACTAACAGAGTCTGGCAAGCGATACTAACAGAGTCTGGCAAGCGATACTAACAGAGTCTGGCAAGCGATACTAACAGAGTCTGGCAAGCGACAATAACAGAGTCTGGCAAGCGATACTAACAGAGTCTGGCAAGCGATACAAACAGAGTCTGGCAAGCGATACTAACAGAGTCTGGCAAGCGATGCTAACAGAGTCTGGCAAGCGATACTAACAGAGTCTGGCAAGAGATACTACAGAGTCTGGCAAGCGATACTAACAGAGTCTGGCAAATGATACTACAGAGTCTGGCAAACGATACTAACAGAGTCTGGCAAGCGATACTAACAGAGACTGGCAAGCGATACTAACAGAGTCTGGCAAGCGATTCTAAAAGAGTCTGGCAAGCGATACTAACAGAGTCTGGCAAGCGATACTAACAGAGTCTGGCAAGCGATACTACAGAGTCTGGCAAGCGATACTACAGAGTCTGGCAAGCGATACCAACAGAGTCTGGCAAGAGATACTAACAGAGTCTGGCAAGAGATACTAACAGAGTCTGGCAAGAGACACTAACAGAGTCTGGCAAGCGATACTAACAGAGTCTGGCAAGCGACAATAACAGAGTCTGGCAAACGATACTACAGAGTCTGGCAAACGATACAACAGAGTCTGGCAAGCGATACTAACAGAGTCTGGCAAGCGATGCTAAAGAGTCTGGCAAGCGATACTAACAGAGTCTGGCAAGAGATACTAACAGAGTCTGGCAAGCGATACTAACAGAGTCTGGCAAGTGATACTACAGAGTCTGGCAAACGATACTAACAGAGTCTGGCAAGCGATACTAACAGAGTCTGGCAAGCGATACTAACAGAGTCTGGCAACAGAGGATACTAACAGAGTCTGGCAAAGCGATACTAACAGAGTCTGGCAAGCGATACTAACAGAGTCTGGCAAGCGATACTAACAGAGTCTGGCAAGCGATACTAACAGAGTCTGGCAAGCGATACTAACAGAGTCTGGCAAGAGATACTAACAGAGTCTGGCAAGCGATACTAACAGAGTCTGGCAAGCGATACTAACAGAGTCTGGCAAGCGATACTAACAGAGTCTGGCAAGCGATACTAACAGAGTCTGGCAAGCGATACTAACAGAGTCTGGCAAGAGATACTAACAGAGTCTGGCAAGCGATACTAACAGAGTCTGGCAAGAAATTAACAGAGTCTGGCAAGCGATACTAACAGAGTCTGGCAAGCGATACTAACAGAGTCTGGCAAGCGATACTAACAGAGTCTGGCAAGCGATACTAACAGAGTCTGGCAAGAGAGATACTAACAGAGTCTGGCAAGCGATACTAACAGAGTCTGGCAAGCGATACTAACAGAGTCTGGCAAGCGATACTAACAGAGTCTGGCAAACGATACTAACAGAGTCTGGCAAGCGATACTAACAGAGACTGGCAAGCGATACTAACAGAGTCTGGCAAGCGATACTAACAGAGTCTGGCAAGCGATACTAACAGAGTCTGGCAAACGATACTAACAGAGTCTGGCAAGCGATACTACAGAGTCTGGCAAGCGATACCAACAGAGTCTGGCAAGAGATACTAACAGAGTCTGGCAAGAGATACTAACAGAGTCTGGCAAGAGACACTAACAGAGTCTGGCAAGCGATACTAACAGAGTCTGGCAAGCGACAATAACAGAGTCTGGCAAACGATACTACAGAGTCTGGCAAACGATACAACAGAGTCTGGCAAGCGATACTAACAGAGTCTGGCAAGCGATGCTAAAGAGTCTGGCAAGCGATACTAACAGAGTCTGGCAAGAGATACTAACAGAGTCTGGCACGCGATACTAACAGAGTCTGGCAAGTGATACTACAGAGTCTGGCAAACGATACTAACAGAGTCTGGCAAGCGATACTAACAGAGTCTGGCAAGCGATACTAACAGAGTCTGGCAAGCGATTCTAACAGAGTCTGGCAAGCGATAATAACAGAGTCTGGCAAGCGATACTAACAGAGTCTGGCAAGCGATACTAACAGAGTCTGGCAAGCGATACTAACAGAGTCTGGCAAGCGATACTAACAGAGTCTGGCAAGCGATACTAACAGAGTCTGGCAAGCGATACTAACAGAGTCTGGCAAGCGATACTAACAGAGTCTGGCAAGCGATACTAACAGAGTCTGGCAAGCGATACTAACAGAGTCTGGCAAGCGATACTAACAGAGTCTGGCAAGAGATACTAACAGAGTCTGGCAAGCGATACTAACAGAGTCTGGCAAGCGGCAATAACAGAGTCTGGCAAGCGATACTACAGAGTCTGGCAAGCGATACTAACAGAGTCTGGCAAGCGATACTAACAGAGTCTGGCAAGCGATGCTACAGAGTCTGGCAAGCGATACTAACAGAGTCTGGCAAGAGATACTAACAGAGTCTGGCAAGCGATACTAACAGAGTCTGGCAAGCGATACTACAGAGTCTGGCAAACGATACTAACAGAGTCTGGCAAGCGATACTAACAGAGACTGGCAAGCGATACTAACAGAGTCTGGCAAGCGATCTAAAAGAGTCTGGCAAGCGATACTAACAGAGTCTGGCAAGCGATACTAACAGAGTCTGGCAAACGATACTACAGAGTCTGGCAAATGATACTACAGAGTCTGGCAAGCGATACCAACAGAGTCTGGCAAGAGATACTAACAGAGTCTGGCAAGAGATACTAACAGAGTCTGGCAAGAGACACTAACAGAGTCTGGCAAGCGATACTAACAGAGTCTGGCAAGCGACAATAACAGAGTCTGGCAAACGATACTACAGAGTCTGGCAAACGATACAACAGAGTCTGGCAAGCGATACTAACAGAGTCTGGCAAGCGATGCTAAGAGTCTGGCAAGCGATACTAACAGAGTCTGGCAAGAGATACTAACAGAGTCTGGCAAGCGATACTAACAGAGTCTGGCAAGTGATACTACAGAGTCTGGCAAACGATACTAACAGAGTCTGGCAAGCGATACTAACAGAGTCTGGCAAGCGATACTAACAGAGTCTGGCAAGCGATTCTAAAAGAGTCTGGCAAGCGATAATAACAGAGTCTGGCAAGCGATACTAACAGAGTCTGGCAAGCGATACTAACAGAGTCTGGCAAGCGATACTAACAGAGTCTGGCAAGCGATACTAACAGAGTCTGGCAAGCGATACTAACAGAGTCTGGCAAGCGATACTAACAGAGTCTGGCAAGAGATACTAACAGAGTCTGGCAAGCGATACTAACAGAGTCTGGCAAGCGATACTAACAGAGTCTGGCAAACGATACTAACAGAGTCTGGCAAGCGATACTAACAGAGTCTGGCAAGCGATACTAACAGAGTCTGGCAAGCGATACTAACAGAGTCTGGCAAGCGATACTAACAGAGTCTGGCAAGCGATACTAACAGAGTCTGGCAAGCGATACTAACAGAGTCTGGCAAGGACTAAAGTCTGGCAAACGATACTAACAGAGTCTGGCAAGCGATACTAACAGAGTCTGGCAAGCGATACTAACAGAGTCTGGCAAGCGATTACTAACAGAGTCTGGCAAGCGATACTAACAGAGTCTGGCAAGCGATACTAACAGAGTCTGGCAAGCGATACTAACAGAGTCTGGCAAGCGATACTAACAGAGTCTGGCAAGCGATACTAACAGAGTCTGGCAAGCGATACTAACAGAGTCTGGCAAGAGATACTAACAGAGTCTGGCAAGCGATACTAACAGAGTCTGGCAAGCGACACTAACAGAGTCTGGCAAGCGATACTAACAGAGTCTGGCAAGCGATACTAACAGAGTCTGGCAAGCGATACTAACAGAGTCTGGCAAGCGATGCTAACAGAGTCTGGCAAGCGATACTAACAGAGTCTGGCAAGCGATACTAACAGAGTCTGGCAAGCGATACTAACAGAGTCTGGCAAGCGATACTACAGAGTCTGGCAAAGCGATACTAACAGAGTCTGGCAAGCGATACTAACAGAGTCTGGCAAGCGATACTAACAGAGTCTGGCAAGCGATTCTAAAAGAGTCTGGCAAGCGATACTAACAGAGTCTGGCAAGCGATACTAACAGAGTCTGGCAAGCGATACTAACAGAGTCTGGCAAACGATACTAACAGAGTCTGGCAAGCGATACCAACAGAGTCTGGCAAGAGATACTAACAGAGTCTGGCAAGCGATACTAACAGAGTCTGGCAAGCGATACTAACAGAGTCTGGCAAGCGATACTAACAGAGTCTGGCAAATGATACTACAGAGTCTGGCAAGCGATACCAACAGAGTCTGGCAAGACGATACTAACAGAGTCTGGCAAGAGATACTAACAGAGTCTGGCAAGAGACACTAACAGAGTCTGGCAAGCGATACTAACAGAGTCTGGCAAGCGACAATAACAGAGTCTGGCAAACGATACTACAGAGTCTGGCAAACGATACAACAGAGTCTGGCAAGCGATACTAACAGAGTCTGGCAAGCGATGCTAAGAGTCTGGCAAGCGATACTAACAGAGTCTGGCAAGAGATACTAACAGAGTCTGGCACGCGATACTAACAGAGTCTGGCAAAGTGATACTACAGAGTCTGGCAAACGATACTAACAGAGTCTGGCAAGCGATACTAACAGAGTCTGGCAAGCGATACTAACAGAGTCTGGCAAGCGATTCTAACAGAGTCTGGCAAGCGATAATAACAGAGTCTGGCAAGCGATACTACAGAGTCTGGCAAGCAGAGTCTGTAAGCGATTCTAACAGAGTCTGGCAAGCGATACTAACAGAGTCTGGCAAGCGATACTAACAGAGTCTGGCAAGAGATACTAACAGAGTCTGGCAAGCGATACTAACAGAGTCTGGCAAACGATACTACAGAGTCTGGCAAGCGATACTAACAGAGTCTGGCAAGCGATACTAACAGAGTCTGGCAAGCGATACTAACAGAGTCTGGCAAGCGATACTAAAAGAGTCTGGCAAGCGATACTAACAGAGTCTGGCAAGCGATACTAACAGAGTCTGGCAAGCGATACTAACAGAGTCTGGCAAGCGATACAACAGAGTCTGGCAAGCGATACTAACAGAGTCTGGCAAGCGATACTAACAGAGTCTGGCAAGCGATACTAACAGAGTCTGGCAAGAGATACTAACAGAGTCTGGCAAGCGATACTAACAGAGTCTGGCAAGCGATGCTAACAGAGTCTGGCAAGCGATACTAACAGAGTCTGGCAAGCGATACTAACAGAGTCTGGCAAGCGATACTAACAGAGTCTGGCAAGCGATACTACAGAGTCTGGCAAGCGATACTAACAGAGTCTGGCAAGCGATACTAACAGAGTCTGGCAAGCGATACTAACAGAGTCTGGCAAGCGATACTAACAGAGTCTGGCAAGAGACACTAACAGAGTCTGGCAAGAGATACTAACAGAGTCTGGCAAGCGATACTAACAGAGTCTGGCAAGCGATACTAACAGAGTCTGGCAAGCGATACTAACAGAGTCTGGCAAGCGATACTAACAGAGTCTGGCAAGCGATGCTAACAGAGTCTGGCAAGCGATACTAACAGAGTCTGGCAAGAGATACTAACAGAGTCTGGCAAGCGATACTAACAGAGTCTGGCAAGCGATACTAACAGAGTCTGGCAAGCGATACTAACAGAGTCTGGCAAGCGCAGACTAACAGAGTCTGGCAAGCGATACTAACAGAGTCTGGCAAGCGATACTAACAGAGTCTGGCAAGCGATACTAACAGAGTCTGGCAAGCGATACTAACAGAGTCTGGCAAGCGATACTAACAGAGTCTGGCAAGCGATACTAACAGAGTCTGGCAAGCGATACTAACAGAGTCTGGCAAGCGATACTAACAGAGTCTGGCAAGAGATACTAACAGAGTCTGGCAAGCGATACTAACAGAGTCTGGCAAGCGATACTAACAGAGTCTGGCAAGCGATACTAAAAGAGTCTGGCAAGCGATACTAACAGAGTCTGGCAAGCGATACTAACAGAGTCTGGCAAGCGATACTAACAGAGTCTGGCAAACGATACTAACAGAGTCTGGCAAGCGATACTAACAGAGTCTGGCAAGTACTAACAGAGTCTGGCAAGCGATACTAACAGAGTCTGGCAAGCGATACTAACAGAGTCTGGCAAGCGATACTAACAGAGTCTGGCAAGCGATACTAACAGAGTCTGGCAAGCGATTCTAACGGCGATACTAACAGAGTCTGGCAAGCGATACTAACAGAGTCTGGCAAGCGATACTAACAGAGTCTGGCAAGCGATACTAACAGAGTCTGGCAAGCGATACTAACAGAGTCTGGCAAGCGATACTAAAAGAGTCTGGCAAGCGATACTAACAGAGTCTGGCAAGCGATACTAACAGAGTCTGGCAAAGGATACTACAGAGTCTGGCAAGCGATACTAACAGAGTCTGGCAAGCGATACTAACAGAGTCTGGCAAGCGATACTAACAGAGTCTGGCAAGAGATACTAACAGAGTCTGGCAAGCGATACTAACAGAGTCTGGCAAGCGATACTAACAGAGTCTGGCAAGAGATACTAACAGAGTCTGGCAAGCGATACTAACAGAGTCTGGCAAGCGATACTACAGAGTCTGGCAAGCGATACTAACAGAGTCTGGCAAGCGATACTAACAGAGTCTGGCAAGCGATACTAACAGAGTCTGGCAAGCGATACTAAAAGAGTCTGGCAAGCGATACTAACAGAGTCTGGCAAGCAATAACAGAGTCTGGCAAGCGATACTACAGAGTCTGGCAAAGCGATACTAACAGAGTCTGGCAAGCGATACTAACAGAGTCTGGCAAGGAAGAGTCTGGCAAGCGATACTAACAGAGTCTGACAAGAGATACTAACAGAGTCTGGCAAGCGATACTAACAGAGTCTGGCAAGCGATACTAACAGAGTCTGGCAAGCGATATTCAGAGTCTGGCAAGATGCTAACAGAGTCTGGCAAGCGATACTAACAGAGTCTGGCAAGCGATACTAACAGAGTCTGGCAAGAGATACTAACAGAGTCTGGCAAGCGATACTAACAGAGTCTGGCAAGCGATACTAACAGAGTCTGGCAATCGATACTAACAGAGTCTGGCAAGCGATACTAACAGAGTCTGGCAAGCGATACTAACAGAGTCTGGCAAGCGATACTAACAGAGTCTGGCAAGCGATACTAACAGAGTCTGGCAAGCGATACTAACAGAGTCTGGCGCATAACAGAGTCTGGCAAGCGATACTAACAGAGTCTGGCAAGCGATACTAACAGAGTCTGGCAAGCGATACTAACAGAGTCTGGCAAGCGATACTAACAGAGTCTGGCAAGCGATACTAACAGAGTCTGGCAAGCGATACTAACAGAGTCTGGCAAGCGATACTAACAGAGTCTGGCGAGCGATACTAACAGAGTCTGGCAAGCGATACTAACAGAGTCTGGCAAGCGATACTAACAGAGTCTGGCAAGCGATACTAACAGAGTCTGGCAAGCGATACTAACAGAGTCTGGCAAGCGATACCAACAGAGTCTGGCAAGCGATACTAACAGAGTCTTGCAAGCGATACTAACAGAGTCTGGCAAGAGATACTAACAGAGTCTGGCAAGCGATACTAACAGAGTCTGGCAAGCGATACTAACAGAGTCTGGCAAACGATACTACAGAGTCTGGCAAACGATACTAACAGAGTCTGGCAAGCGATACCAACAGAGTCTGGCAAGCGATACTAACAGAGTCTGGCAAGAGATACTAACAGAGTCTGGCAAGAGATACTAACAGAGTCTGGCAAGCGATACTAAGGCTAACAGAGTCTGGCAAGCGATACTACAGAGTCTGGCAAGCGATACTAACAGAGTCTGGCAAGCGATACTAACAGAGTCTGGCAAGCGATGCTAAGAGTCTGGCAAGCGATACTAACAGAGTCTGGCAAGCAGATACTAACAGAGTCTGGCACAGCGATACTAACAGAGTCTGGCAAGCGATACTAACAGAGTCTGGCAAGCGATACTAACAGAGTCTGGCAAGCGATACTAACAGAGTCTGGCAAGCGATACTAACAGAGTCTGGCAAGCGATACTAACAGAGTCTGGCAAGCGATACTAACAGAGTCTGGCAAGCGATACTAACAGAGTCTGGCAAGCGATACTAACAGAGTCTGGCAAGCGATACTAACAGAGTCTGGCAAGAGATACTAACAGAGTCTGGCAAGCGATACTAACAGAGTCTGGCAAACGATACTAACAGAGTCTGGCAAACGATACTAACAGAGTCTGGCAAGCGATACTAACAGAGTCTGGCAAGCGATACTAACAGAGTCTGGCAAGCGATACTAAAAGAGTCTGGCAAAAGAGCGCAGAGATACTAACAGAGTCTGGCAAGAGATACTAACAGAGTCTGGCAAGCGATACTAACAGAGTCTGGCAAGAGATACTAACAGAGTCTGGCAAGAGATACTAACAGAGTCTGGCAAGCGATACTAACAGAGTCTGGCAAGCGATACTACAGAGTCTGGCAAACGATACTAACAGAGTCTGGCAAAAGCGATACACAGAGTCTGGAACAAAGAAAGGGCAGCAGATACTAACAGAGTCTGGCAAGAGAACCAACAGAGTCTGACAAGCGATACTAACAGAGTCTGGCAAACGATACTACAGAGTCTGGCAAACGATACTAACAGAGTCTGGCAAGCGATACTAACAGAGTCTGGCAAGCGATACTAACAGAGTCCGGCAAGCGATTCTAAAAGAGTCTGGCAAGCGATACTAACAGAGTCTGGCAAGAGATACACAGTCTGGCAAGCGATACTACAGAGTCTGGCAAAGCGATACTACAGAGTCTGGCAAGCGATACCAACAGAGTCTGGCAAGAGATACTAACAGAGTCTGGCAAGCGATACTAACAGAGTCTGGCAAAGATACTAACAGAGTCTAGCAAGCGAGTCTGTACTACGAGAGTCTGGCAAGACGATACTAACAGAGTCTGGCAAGCGATACTAACAGAGTCTGGCAAGCGATACTAACAGAGTCTGGCAAGCGATACTAACAGAGTCTGGCAGAGCGATACTACAGAGTCTGGCAAGCGATACTAACAGAGTCTGGCAAGCGATACTAACAGAGTCTGGCAAGCGATACTAACAGAGTCTGGCAAGCGATACTAACAGAGTCTGGCAAGCGATACTAACAGAGTCTGGCAAGCGATACTAACAGAGTCTGGCAAGCGATTCTAACAGAGTCTGGCAAGCGATACTAACAGAGTCTGGCAAGCGATCTAAGAGTCTGGCAACGATACTAACAGAGTCTGGCAAGAGATACTAACAGAGTCTGGCAAGCGATACTAACAGAGTCTGGCAAGTGATACTAACAGAGTCTGGCAAGCGATACTAACAGAGTCTGGCAAGCGATACTAACAGAGTCTGGCAAGCGATACTAACAGAGTCTGGCAAGCGATACTAACAGAGTCTGTGAAAAGCGAATACTAACAGTGTCTGGCAAGCGATACTAACAGAGTCTGGCAAGATGATACTACAGAGTCTGGCAAGCGATACCAACAGAGTCTGGCAAGAGATACTAACAGAGTCTGGCAAGCGATACTAACAGAGTCTGGCAAGAGATACTAACAGAGTCTGGCAAGCGATACTAACAGAGTCTGGCAAGCGATACTAACAGAGTCCGGCAAACGATACTAACAGAGTCTGGCAAGCGATACAACAGAGTCTGGCAAGCGATACTAACAGAGTCTGGCAAGCGATACTAACAGAGTCTGGCAAGCGATACTAACAGAGTCTGGCAAGGGATACTAACAGAGTCTGGCACGCGATACTAACAGAGTCTGGCAAGTGATACTAACAGAGTCTGGCAAGCGATACTAACAGAGTCTGGCAAGCGATACTAACAGAGTCTGGCAAGCGATACTAACAGAGTCTGGCAAGCGATTCTAACAGAGTCTGCAAGCGATACTAACAGAGTCTGGCAAGCGATACTAACAGAGTCTGGCAAGCGATACTAACAGAGTCTGGCGAGAGTCTGGCAAGCGATTCTAACAGAGTCTGGCAAGGGATACTAACAGAGTCTGGCAAGCGATACTAACAGAGTCTGGCAAGAGATACTAACAGAGTCTGGCAAGCGATACTAACAGAGTCTGGCAAGCGATACTAACAGAGTCTGGCAAACGATACTACAGAGTCTGGCAAGCGATACTAACAGAGTCTGGCAAGCGATACTAACAGAGTCTGGCAAGCGATACTAACAGAGTCTGAGCGATACTAACAGAGTCTGGCAAGAGATACTAACAGAGTCTGGCAAGCGATACTAACAGAGTCTGGCAAGTGATACTAACAGAGTCTGGCAAGCGATACTAACAGAGTCTGGCAAGCGATACTAACAGAGTCTGGCAAGCGATACTAACAGAGTCTGGCAAGCGATACTAACAGAGTCTGGCAAGCGATACTAACAGAGTCTGGCAAGCGATACTAACAGAGTCTCAGAGTCTGGCAAGCGATACTAACAGAGTCTGGCAAAACGATACTACAGAGTCTGGCAAATGATACTACAGAGTCTGGCAAGCGATACCAACAGAGTCTGGCAAGAGATACTAACAGAGTCTGGCAAGAGATACTAACAGAGTCTGGCAAGAGACACTAACAGAGTCTGGCAAGCGATACTAACAGAGTCTGGCGACAATAACAGAGTCTGGCAAACGATACTACAGAGTCTGCAAACGATACAACAGAGTCTGGCAAGCGATACTAACAGAGTCTGGCAAGCGATGCTAAGAGTCTGGCAAGCGATACTAACAGAGTCTGGCAAGAGATACTAACAGAGTCTGCACGCGATACTAACAGAGTCTGGCAAGTGAAAAAAAATACTAACAGAGTCGACTAACAGAGTCTGGCAAGCGATACTAACAGAGTCTGGCAAGCGATTCTAAACAGAGTCTGGCAAGCGATACTACGGCTGGCGCGATTCTAACAGAGTCTGGCAAGCGATACTAACAGAGTCTGGCAAGCGATACTAACAGAGTCTGGCAAGCGATACTAACAGAGTCTGGCAAGCGATACCAACAGAGTCTGGCAAGAGATACTAACAGAGTCTGGCAAGAGATACTAACAGAGTCTGGCAAGCGACACTAACAGAGTCTGGCAAGCGATACTAACAGAGTCTGGCAAGCGATAATAACAGAGTCTGGCAAGCGATAATAACAGAGTCTGAAGGCGAGACTGTACAGAGTCTCGCAAGAGATACTAACAGAGTCTGGCAAGAGATACTAACAGAGTCTGGCAAGAGATACTAACAGAGTCTGGCAAGAGATACTAACAGAGTCTGGCAAGAGATACTAAAAGAGTCTGGCAAGCGACACTAACAGAGTCTGGCAAACGATACTAACAGAGTCTGGCAAACGATACTAACAGAGTCTGGCAAGCGATACTAACAGAGTCTGGCAAGCGATGCTAAGAGTCTGGCAAGCGATACTAACAGAGTCTGGCAAGAGATACTAACAGAGTCTGGCAAGCGATACTAACAGAGTCTGGCAAACGATACTACAGAGTCTGGCAAGCGATACTAACAGAGTCTGGCAAGCGATACTAACAGAGTCTGGCAGAAGCGATAAGCTAACAGAGTCTGGCAAGCGATTCTAAACAGAGTCTGGCAAGCGATACTAACAGAGTGGGAACTAGAGTCTGGCAAGCGATACTAACAGAGTCTGGCAAGAGAGTCTGGCAAGCGATACTAACAGAGTCTGGCAAGCGATACTAACAGAGTCTGGCAAGCGATACTAACAGAGTCTGGCAAGCGACACTAACAGAGTCTGGCAGCGATACTACAGAGTCTGGCAAAGCGATACTAACAGAGTCTGGCAAGCGTATACTAACAGAGTCTGGCAAGCGATACTAACAGAGTCTGGCAAGGATACTAAAAGAGTCTGGCAAGCGATACTAACAGAGTGGCGTACTAACAGAGTCTGGCAAGCGATACTAACAGAGTCTGGCAAGCGATACTAACAGAGTCTGGCAAGCGATTCTAAAGAGTCTGGCAAGCGATACTAACAGAGTCTGGCGATTCTAACAAGAGTCTGGCAAGCGATACTACAGAGTCTGGCAAGCGATTCTAACAGAGTCTGGCAAGGGATACTAACAGAGTCTGGCAAGCGATACTAACAGAGTCTGGCAAGAGATACTAACAGAGTCTGGCAAGAGATACTAACAGAGTCTGGCAAGCGATACTAACAGAGTCTGGCAAACGATACTACAGAGTCTGGCAAGCAATATTAACAGAGTCTGGCAAGCGATACTAACAGAGTCTGGCAAGCGATACTAACAGAGTCTGGCAAGCGATACTAACAGAGTCTGGCAAGAGATACTAACAGAGTCTGGCAAGCGATACTAACAGAGTCTGGCAAGCGATTCTAAAAGAGTCTGGCAAGCGATACTAACAGAGTCTGGCAAGCGATACTAACAGAGTCTGGCAAACGATACTACAGAGTCTGGCAAACGATACTACAGAGTCTGGCAAGCGATACCAACAGAGTCTGGCAAGAGATACTAACAGAGTCTGGCAAGAGATACTAACAGAGTCTGGCAAGAGACACTAACAGAGTCTGGCAAGCGATACTAACAGAGTCTGAGGCGAATAACAGAGTCTGGCAAACGATACTACAGAGTCTGGCAAACGATACAACAGAGTCTGGCAAGCGATACTAACAGAGTCTGGCAAGCGATGCTAAGAGTCTGGCAAGCGATACTAACAGAGTCTGGCAAGAGATACTAACAGAGTCTGACAAGCAATACTAACAGAGTCTGGCAAATGATACTACAGAGTCTGGCAAACGATACTAACAGAGTCTGGCAAGCGATACTAACAGAGACTGGCAAGCGATACTAACAGAGTCTGGCAAGCGATTCTAAAAGAGTCTGGCAAGCGATACTAACAGAGTCTGGCAAGCGATACTAACAGAGTCTGGCAAGCGATACTACAGAGTCTGGCAAGGATGATACTACAGAGTCTGGCAAGCGATACCAACAGAGTCTGGCAAGAGATACTAACAGAGTCTGGCAAGAGATACTAACAGAGTCTGGCAAGAGACACTAACAGAGTCTGGCAAGCGATACTAACAGAGTCTGGCAAGCGGCAATAGCAGAGTCTGGCAAAGCGATACTACAGAGTCTGGCAAACGATACAACAGAGTCTGGCAAGCGATACTAACAGAGTCTGGCAAGCGATGCTAAGAGTCTGGCAAGCGATACTAACAGAGTCTGGCAAGAGATACTAACAGAGTCTGGCACGCGATACTAACAGAGTCTGGCAAGTGATACTACAGAGTCTGGCAAACGATACTAACAGAGTCTGGCAAGCGATACTAACAGAGTCTGGCAACGATACTAACAGAGTCTGGCAAGCGATTCTAACAGAGTCTGGCAAGCGATATAACAGAGTCTGCAAGCGATACTACAGAGTCTGGCAAGCGATACTAACAGAGTCTGGCAAGGGATACTAACAGAGTCTGGCAAGCGATACTAACAGAGTCTGGCAAGGGATACTAACAGAGTCTGGCAAGCGATACTAACAGAGTCTGGCAAGCAATACTAACAGAGTCTGGCAAACGATACTACAGAGTCTGGCAAGCAATATTAACAGAGTCTGGCAAGCGATACTAACAGAGTCTGGCAAGCGATACTAACAGAGTCTGGCAAGAGATACTAACAGAGTCTGGCAAGCGATACTAACAGAGTCTGGCAAGCACAATAACAGAGTCTGGCAAATCGATACTACAGAGTCTGGCAAACGATACAACAGAGTCTGGCAAGCGATACTAACAGAGTCTGGCAAGCGATGCTAAGAGTCTGGCAAGATACTAACAGAGTCTGGCAAGGATCTAAGAGAGTCTGGCAAGCGATACTAACAGAGTCTGGCAAGCGATACTAGAGGAGTCTGGCAAGCGATACTAACAGAGTCTGGCAAACGATACTAACAGAGTCTGGCGAGCGATACTAACAGAGTCTGGCAAGAGATACTAACAGAGTCTGGCAAGAGATACTAACAGAGTCTGGCAAGAGATACTAACAGAGTCTGGCAAACGATACTTCAGTCAGGGAAAGATACTACAGAGTCTGGCAAGCGATACCAACAGAGTCTGGCAAGAGATACTAACAGAGTCTGGCAAGAGATACTAACAGAGTCTGGCAAGAGATACTAACAGAGTCTGGCAAGCGATACTAACAGAGTCTGGCAAGCGACAATAACAGAGTCTGGCAAACGATACTACAGAGTCTGGCAAGCGATACAACAGAGTCTGGCAAGCGATACTAACAGAGTCTGGGCAAGAGATACTAACAGAGTCTGCAAGAGATACAGGTCTGGCTAACAGAGTGCACTAACAGAGTCTGGCAAGATACTAACAGAGTCTGGCAAGCGATACTAACAGAGTCTGGCAAGCGACACTAACAGAGTCTGCAAGCGATACACAGAGTCTGGCAAAGCGATACAACGAGAGTCTGGCAAGCGATACTAACAGAGTCTGGCAGCGTGCTAACAGAGTCTGGCAAGCGATACTAACAGAGTCTGGCAAGAGATACTAAAGAGTCTGGCAGCGATACTAACAGAGTCTGGCAAGTGATACTAACAGAGTCTGGCAAGCGATACTAACAGAGTCTGGCAAGCGATACTAACAGAGTCTGGCAAGCGATACTAACGGAGAGTCTGGCAAGCGATTCTAACAGAGTCTGGCAGCGATACTAACAGAGTCTGGCAAGCGATTACAGAGTCTGGCAAGCGATTCTAACAGAGTCTGGCAAGGGATACTAACAGAGTCTGGCAAGCGATACTAACAGAGTCTGGCAAGAGATACTAACAGAGTCTGGCAAGCGATACTACAGAGTCTGGCAAATGATACTACAGAGTCTGGCAAAGCGATACCAACAGAGTCTGGCAAGAGATACTAACAGAGTCTGGCAAGAGATACTAACAGAGTCTGGCAAGAGATACTAACAGAGTCTGGCAAGCGATACTAACAGAGTCTGGCAAGCGATAATAACAGAGTCTGGCAAGCGATACTAACAGAGTCTGGCAAGCGATGACAACAGAGTCTGAAGCGATACTAACAGAGTCTGGCAAGCGATGCTAAAGAGTCTGGCAAGCGATACTAACAGAGTCTGGCAAGAGATACTAACAGAGTCTGGCAAGCGATACTAACAGAGTCTGGCAAGCGATACTAACAGAGTCTGGCAAGCGATACTAACAGAGTCTGGCAAGCGATACTAACAGAGTCTGGCAAGCGATACTAACAGAGTCTGGCAAGCGATTCTAAAAGAGTCTGGCAAGCGATACTAACAGAGTCTGGCACGAGATACTAACAGAGTCTGGCAGGATAATAACAGAGTCTGGCAAGCGATACTAACAGAGTCTGGCAAGCGATTCTAACAGAGTCTGGCAAGGGATACTAACAGAGTCTGGCAAGCGATACTAACAGAGTCTGGCAAGAGATACTAACAGAGTCTGGCAAGAGATACTAACAGAGTCTGGCAAGCGATACTAACAGAGTCTGGCAAGCGATACTACAGAGTCTGGCAAGCGATACTTAACAGAGTCTGGCAAGCGATACTAACAGAGTCTGGCAAGCGATACTAACAGAGTCTGGCAAGAGATACTAACAGAGTCTGGCAAGAGATCTAACAGAGTCTGGCAAGAGATACTAACAGAGTCTGGCAAGAGATACTAACAGAGTCTGGCTAGAGATACTAGTCACGACCCTAAAGGAGTCTGGCAAAGCGATACTACAGAGTCTGGCAAACAATACAACAGAGTCTGGCAAGCGATACTAACAGAGTCTGGCAAGAGATGCTAAAGAGTCTGGCAAGCGATACTAACAGAGTCTGGCAAGAGATACTAACAGAGTCTGGCAAGCGATACTAACAGAGTCTGGCAAATGATACTACAGAGTCTGGCAAACGATACTAACAGAGTCTGGCAAGCGATACTAACAGAGTCTGGCAAGCGATACTAACAGAGTCTGGCGGCGATTCTAACAGAGTCTGGCAAGAGATACTAACAGAGTCTGGCACGCGATACTAACAGAGTCTGGCAAGTGATACTACAGAGTCTGGCAAGACGATACTAACAGAGTCTGGCGCGATACTAACAGAGTCTGGCAAGCGATACTAACAGAGTCTGGCAAGCGATACTAAAAGAGTCTGGCAAGCGATACTAACAGAGTCTGGCAAGCGATTCTAACAGAGTCTGGCAAGCGATACTAACAGAGTCTGTGCAAGCGATACTACAGAGTCTGGCAAGCGATACTAACAGGAGTCTGGCAAGCGATACTAACAGAGTCTGGCAAGCAAGATACTAACAGAGTCTGGCAAGAGATACTAACAGAGTCTGGCAAGAGATACTAACAGAGTCTGGCAAGCGATACTAACAGAGTCTGGCAAACGATACTACAGAGTCTGGCAAGCGATATTAACAGAGTCTGGCAAGCGATACTAACAGAGTCTGGCAAGCGATACTAACAGAGTCTGGCAAGAGATACTAACAGAGTCTGGCAAGAGATACTAACAGAGTCTGGCAGAGATACTAACAGAGTCTGGCAAGAGATACTAACAGAGTCTGGCAAGAGATACTAACAGAGTCTGGCATGATACTAACAGAGTCTGGCAAACGATACTACAGAGTCTGGCAAACGATACAACAGAGTCTGGCAAGCGATACTAACAGAGTCTGGCAAGAGATGCTAAAGAGTCTGGCAAGCTGATACTAACAGAGTCTGGCAAGAGATACTAACCGAGTCTGGCAAAGCGATACTAACAGAGTCTGGCAAATGATACTACAGAGTCTGGCAAACGATACTAACAGAGTCTGGCAAGCGATACTAACAGAGTCTGGCAAGCGATACTAACAGGGTCTGGCAAGCGATTCTAACAGAGTCTGGCAAGCGATACTAACAGAGTCTGGCAAGCGATACTAACAGAGTCTGGGCAAACGATACTACAGAGTCTGGCAAACGATACTAAAAGAGTCTGGCAAGCGATACTAACAGAGTCTGGCAAGCTATAACGGAGTCTGGCAAGAGACAACAGAGTCTGGCAAGCGATACTAACAGAGTCTGGCAAGCGATATAACACAGAGTCTGGCAAGAAATACTAACAGAATCTGGCAAGCGATACTAAAAGAGTCTGGCAAGCGATACTAACAGAGTCTGGCAAGCAATACTAACGAAGTCTGGCAAAGGATACTACAGAGTCTGGCAAGCGATACTAACAGAGTCTGGCAAGCAATACTAACAGAGTCTGGCAAGCGATACTAACAGAGTCTGGCAAGAGATCCTAACAGAGTCTGGCAAGCGATACTAACAGAGTCTGTGAAGCGATACTAACAGAGTCTGGCAAGCGATTCTAAAAGAGTCTGGCAAGCGATACCAACAGAGTCTGGCAAGCGATGCTAAGAGTCTGGCAAGATACTAACAGAGTCTGGCAAGAGATACTAACAGAGTCTGGCAAGCGATACTAACAGAGTCTGGCAAACGATACTACAGAGTCTGGCAAACGATACTAACAGAGTCTGGCAAGCGATACTAACAGAGACTGGCAAGCGATACTAACAGAGTCTGGCAAGCGATACTAACAGAGTCTGGCAAGCGATACTAACAGTGTCTGGCAAACGATACTACAGAGTCTGGCAAATGATACTACAGGAGTCTGGCAAGCGATACCAACAGAGTCTGGCAAGAGATACTAACAGAGTCTGGCAAGAGATACTAACAGAGTCTGGCAAGAGACACTAACAGAGTCTGGCAAGCGATACTAACAGAGTCTGGCAAGCGACAATAACAGAGTCTGGCAAACGATACTACAGAGTCTGGCAAACGATACAACAGAGTCTGGCAAGCGATACTAACAGAGTCTGGCAAGCGATGCTAAGAGTCTGGCAAGCGATACTAACAGAGTCTGGCAAGAGATACTAACAGAGTCTGGCAAGCGATACTAACAGAGTCTGGCAAGTGATACTACAGAGTCTGGCAAACGATACTAACAGAGTCTGGCAAGCGATACTAACAGGGAGTCTGGCAAGCGATACTAACAGAGTCTGGCAAGCGATTCTAAAAGAGTCTGGCAAGCGATACTAACAGAGTCTGGCAAGCGTATTCTAACAGAGTCTGGCAAGCGATATACAGAGTCTGGCAAGCGATTCTAACAGAGTCTGGCAAGGGATACTAACAGAGTCTGGCAAGCGATACTAACAGAGTCTGGCAAGAGATACTAACAGAGTCTGGCAAGAGATACTAACAGAGTCTGGCAAGCGATACTAACAGAGTCTGGCAAACGATACTACAGAGTCTGGCAAGCAATACTAACAGAGTCTGGCAAGCGATACTAACAGAGTCTGGCAAGCGATACTAACAGAGTCTCGCAAGAGATACTAACAGAGTCTGGCAAGAGATACTAACAGGTGGAGTCTGGCAAGAGATACTAACAGAGTCTGGCAAGAGATACTAACAGAGTCTGGCAAGAGATACTAACAGAGTCTGGCAACATACTAACAGAGTCTGGCAAACGATACTACAGAGTCTGGCAAACAATACAACAGAGTCTGGCAAGCGATACTAACAGAGTCTGGGCAAGAGATGCTAAGAGTCTGAGCGATACTCAACAGAGTCTGGCAAGAGATACTAACAGAGTCTGGCAAGCGATACTAACAGAGTCCGGCAAATGATACTACAGAGTCTGGCAAACGATACTAACAGAGTCTGGCAAGCGATACTAACAGAGTCTGGCAAGCGATACTAACAGAGTCTGGCAAGCGATTCTAACAGAGTCTGGCAAGCGATACTAACAGAGTCTGGCAAGCGATACTAACAGGGTCTTTGCAAGCGATACTAACAGAGTCTGGCAAACGATACTAACAGAGTCTGGCAAGCGATACTAACAGAGTCTGGGCAAACGATACTACAGAGTCTGGCAAGCGAATACTAAAAGAGTCTGTGCAAGCGATACTAACAGAGTCTGAATACTAACGGAGTCTTGCAAGCGATACTAACAGAGTCTGGCAAGCGATACTAACAGAGTCTGGCAAGCGATACTAACAGAGTCTGGCAAGCGATACTAACAGGTCTGGCTAAACGATACTACAGAGTCTGGCAAAGCGATACTAACAGAGTCTGGCAAGCGATAAACAGAGTCTGGCAAGAGATACTAACAGAGTCGTGGCGTCTAACAGAGGTCTGGCAAGTTGACAATAACAGAGTCTCCGACAAACGATACTACAGAGTCTGGAAATCAAAAGAGTCTCGCGTTTATTACTAACAGAGTCTGGCAAGAGATACTAACAGAGTCTGGCAAGCGATACTAACAGAGTCTGGCAAGCGATACTAACAGAGTCTGGCAAGAGATACTAACAGAGTCTGGCAACGCGATACTAAAAGAGTCTGGCAAGCGATACTAACAGAGTCTGGCAAGCGATGCTAAGAGTCTGGCAAGCGATACTAACAGAGTCTGGCAAGAGATACTAACAGAGTCTGGCAAGCGAATCTAAAGCAGAGTCTGGCAAGCGATACTACAGAGTCTGGCAAGGATACTAAACAGAGTCTGGCAAGCGATACTAACAGAGTCTGGCAAGCGATACTAACAGAGTCTGGCAAGCGATACTAACAGAGTCTGCAGCGATACTAACAGAGTCGTGGCAAGCGATACTACTGAGTCTGGCAAACGATACTACAGAGTCTGGCAAGCGATACCAAAAACAGAGTCTGGCAAGAGATACTAACAGAGTCTGGCAAGAGATACTAACAGAGTCTGGCAAGAGAACTAACAGAGTCTGGCAAGCGATACTAACAGAGTCTGGCAAGCGATACTAACAGAGTCTGGCAAGCGATACTAACAGAGTCTGGCAAGCGATACTAACAGAGTCTGGCAAGCGATACTAACAGAGTCTGCAACGATGAAGAGCGGCAATACTAACAGAAGTCTGGCAAGAGATACTAACAGAGTCTGGCCGATACTAACAGAGTCTGGCAAGCGATACTTGCAGAGTCTGGCAAGAACGATACTAACAGAGTCTGGCAAGCGATACTAACAGAGTCTGGCAAGCGATACTAACAGAGTCTGGCAAGCGATTCTAAAAGAGTCTGGCAAGCGATACTAACAGAGTCTGGCAAGCGATCTAACAGAGTCTGGCAAGCATACTACAGAGTCTGGCAAGCGATTCTACAACAGAGTCTCGGCAAGGGATATAACAACAGAGTCTGGCAAGCGATACTAACAGAGTCTAAGGAGATACTAACAGAGTCTGGCAAGAGATACTAACAGAGTCTGGCAAAGCGATACTAACAGAGTCTGGCAAACGATACTACAGAGTCTGGCAAGCAATATTAACAGAGTCTGGCAAGCGATACTAACAGAGTCTGGCAAGCGATACTAACAGGTCGCAAGAGATACTAAAGCAACAGATACTAACAGAGTCTGGCAGAGATACTAACAGAGTCCAGAGTCTGCACAGAGTCTGGCAAGATCGCATTATACTAACAGAGTCTGGCAGCGATCTAACAGAGTCTGGCAAGCGATACTAACAGAGTCTGGCAAGCGATTCTAACAGAGTCTGGCGCGATACTAAAGAGTCTGGCAGCGATACTAACAGAGTACGGGATACTAACAGAGTCTGGCAAGCGATACACAGAGTCTGGCAAGTCTAACAGAGTCTGGCAAAGTCAGGTGGCAAGGATACTAACAGAGTCTGGCAAGAACTTACAGAGTCTGGCAAACGATACTAACAGAGTCTGGCAAGCGATAACAGAGTCTGGACAGCGTTCTAACAGAGTCTGACAACTACTATTCACAGAAGTCTGGCAACGAAGTCTGGCAAGTGATAACAGAGTCTGGCAAGCGATACTAGAGTCTGGCAAGAGATACTAACAGGTCTGGCAAGAGATACTAACAGAGTCTGGCAAAGACATTAACAGAGTCTAGCGTTGATACTAACAGAGTCTGGCAAGCGATCAGAGTCTGGAAACGATACTATCAGAGTCTGGCAAACGATACTAACAGAGTCTGGCAAGCGATACTAACAGAGTCTGGCAGAGCGATGCTAACGAGTCTGGCAAGCGATACTAACAGAGTCTGGCAAGGATACTAACAGAGTCTGTGACGCGGCATACTGCAGTCTGGCAGAAGTTGGCATAAGCCACAGAGTCTGGCAAACGATACTAACAGAGTCTGCAAGCGATACTAACAGAGTCTGGCAAGCGATACTAACAGAGTCTGGTAAGCGATACTAAGAAGAGTCTGGCAAGCGATACTAACAGAGTCTGTGCAAGCGATCTAACAGAGTCTGGCAAGCGATTCTACAGAGTGGCAAGCGACCTAACAGAGTCTGGCAAGGGATTCTAACAGAGTCTGGCAAGATACTAAGTCGACAGCGTGCAAGAGGTATACTAACGAAGGTCTGGCAAGAGATACTAACAGAGTCGGCAAGCGATACTAACAGAGTCTGGCAGATTAACGATACTACAGATCGTGCGTCTGGCAAGCATTATTAACAGAGTCGTGCTCGATACTAACAGAGTCTGGCAAGGATACTACCAGAGTCTGACGCAGAGTACTAACAGAGTCAAGGATACTACAGAGTCTGGCAAGATACTAACAGAGTCTGGCAGAGATACCAACAGAGTCTGGCAAGGGATACTCTTAAAAGAGTCTGGCGATACTAACAGAGTCGCGCGAATAACGAGTCTGGCAAGCACGATACTACAGAGTCTGGCAAGCGATTCTAACAGAGTCTGGCAAAGGGATACTAACAGGTCGGCAAGCGATACCTAACAGAGTCTGGCAAGAGATACTAACAGAGTCTGGCAAGCGATACTAACAGAGTCTGGCAACGATACTACAGAGTCTGGCAAGCATACTACCAGAGTCCGCGGCAATATTAACAGAGTCTGGCAAGCGATACTAACAGAGTCAACTGGGTCTGAGTCTGAAAAGAGATACAAGTCTGGCAAGAGATTACTAACAGAGTCTGGCAAGAGATACTAAAGTCTGCAAGATCTAACAGAGTCTGAGTGACACTAACAGGTCTGGCGATACCAGAGCCAAAACATTACTAAGTGAAGATACAACAGAGTCTGGCGATCTAAGAGTCTGGCAAGCGATACTAACAGAGTCTGTGGCAAGAGATACTAACAGAGTCTGGCAAGACGATCCAGAGTCTGGGCAAGGATACTAACAGAGTCTGGGCAGCGATACTAACAACAGAATGCGGCAAAATCTACAGAGTCTGAAGAATACTAAAAACAACGATACTAACAGAGTCTGGCAAGCAATATTAACAGAGTCTGGCAAGCGATACTACAGAGTCTGGCAAGAGATACTAACAGAGTCTGGCAAGCGTATAGAGCGCTAAAAGAGTCTGGCATGATACCAACAGGAGTCTGGCAAGCAATACTAACGGAGTCTGGCAAAGGATACTACAGAGTCTGGCAAGCGATACTAACAGAGTCTAGCAAGCAATACTAACAGAGTCCTGTGGCGTATACTAACAGAGTCTGGCAAGAGATACTAACGAGTCTGGCAAGCGATACTAACAGAGTCTGTCATGTGGAGTACTAACAGAGTCTGGCAAACGATTCTAAAAAGAGTCTGGCAAGCGATACTAACAGAGTCTGGCAAGCGATACTAACAGAGTCTGGCAAAGATACTAAGAGTCTGCAAACGATACAACAGAGTCTGCAGGCGTCTTACTAACAGAGTCTGGCGAAGCTCGCACAGAGTCTGGCAAATGATACAGAGGCGATACTAACAGAGTCTGGCTAGCGACACTAACAGAGTCTGGCAAGGCGATACTAACAGAGTCTGGCAAGCGATTCTAAAAGTGTCTGGCAAGCGATACTAAGCAGAGTCTGGCAAGCGATACTAACAGAGTCTGAGACTGATACTAACAGAGTCTGGCAAACGATACTAACAGAGTCTGGCAAGCGAATACACAGAGTCAGCAATACAAACAGAAGTTGGCAAGCGATACTAAAAGTGTCTGGGCAAGATACTAACAGAGTCTGGCAGCATACTAACAGAGTCTGGCAAGCGATACTAGAGTCTGGCAAATGATACTACAGAGTTGGCAAGCGATACTAACAGAGTCTGGCAAGAGATACTAACAGAGTCTGGCAAGAGATACTAAACAGAGTCTAAGTAACGAGCAATTCTAACAGAGTCTGGCAACGATACTAACAGAGCTGGTAAGCGTACAACAGAGTCTGGCAGATGATACTAACAGAGTCTGGACAAAAGTGCAGAAGACAAAGATCAAGATAATACTAACAGAGTCTGGAAAGCGATACTAAGTCTGGTAAACGATACTAACAGAGTCTGGCAAGCGATACTAACAGAGTCTGGGGTCTGCAAGACTAACAGAGTCTGGAAGCGATACTAAAAGAGTCGGCGAGTATACATAGAGTCTGGCAAGCGATACTAACAGAGTCCGGCAAGCGATTATAACAGAGTATAGGACTAAGAGGGATACTAACAGAGTCTGGCAAGCGATACCAACAGAGTCTGGCAAGGGCATACTAACAGAAAGTCTGGCAAGAGATACTAACACAGTCTGGCAACGAATATAACAGAGTCTGGCAAGATACTAACAGGTAGTCTGGCAACGGATACTAACAGAGTCTGGCGAACGATACTACTGTAGAGTCTGGCAAACGATACTAACAGAGTCGTGGCGATTCTAACAGAGTCTAGGATATAAACAGAGTCTGGCAAGAGATACTAACAGAGTTCGCAAGAGATACTAACAGAGTCTGGCAGTACACAACAGAGTCTGGCAAGCGATACCAGAGTCTTGCAAGCAATACAACAGAGTCTGGCAAGCGATACTAACAGAGTCTGGCAAGAGATGCTAAGAGTCTGCAGCCGATACTAACAGAGTCTGGCAGCAGATACTAACAGAGTCTGGCAAGCGATACTAACAGAGTCTGGCAAATGATACTACAGAGTCTGGCAAACGATACTAACAGAGTCTCAAGCGTTTATACTAACAGAGTCTGGCAAGCGATACTAACAGAGTCTGGCGAATACTAAAAGAGTCTGGTAAGCGATACTAACAGAGTCTGGCAAGCGATACTAACAGAGTCTGGCAAGCGATACTAACAGAGTTTGGCAAGCGATACAACAGAGTCTGGCAACATACACAGAGTCTCAAAGTCTGGCAAGGATGCTAACGAGTCTGGCAAGCGATACTAACAGGTCATGAAGATACTAACGAGTCTGGCAAAGGATACTACAGAGTCTGTGCGATACTATCAGAGTCTGGCAAGCGATACTAACAGAGTCTGGCAAGCGAGATACTAACAGAGTCTGGCAACTAAAATAAAAGAGTCTGGCAAGCAATATTAACAGAGTCGCGGTGTACAGAGTCTGGCAAGAGATACTAACAGAATCTGGCAAGCATTACTAAAAGAGTCTGGCAAGCGATACTAACAGAGTCTGGCAAGCGATACTAACGGAGTCTGGCAAAGCGATACTACAGAGTCTGACGATATTAACAGAGTCTGGCAAGCAATACTAACAGAGTCTGGCAAGCGATACTAACAGAGTCTGGCAAGAGATACTAACAGAGTTTGACTGGCAAGCCGATACCTAACAGAGTCTGGCAAGCGAGATTCTAAAAGAGTCTGGCAAGCGATACTAACAAGAGTCTGGCAAGATACTAACAGAGTCTGGCAAACGATACTACAGAGTCTGGCAAGACAACAGAGCTCGTGTGCGATACTAACAGAGTCTGGCAAGCGACAAGCAGAGTCTAGCAAGCGATACTAACAGAGTCTGGCAAGAGATACTAACAGAGTCGGTGTATACTAACAGAGTTCAGGAAAACGATAACAAGGAGTCTGGCAAACGATACAATAGAAGTCTGGCAAGCGATAACTAACAGAGTCTCAAGCGAAGCTAACAGAGTCTGGCAACGGCGATACTAAAAGAGTCTCGCGATCAGAGTCTGGTACCAATACTAACAGAGTCTGGAAACGATACTACAGAGTCTGGCAACGATACAACAGAGTCTGGCAAGCGATACTAACAGAGTCTGGCAAGAGATGCTAAGAGTCTGGCACTAAAACTAAAGAGCTGGGCTGTTAACAGAGTCTGGCAGCGATACTACAGAGTCTGGCAGGCTAACGACTAGCGAGCGAGTCTGGCAAGCGATACTCAAAAGAGTCTGGCAAGCGATTCTAACAGAGTCTGGCAAGCAATACTGATCGAGTCCGGGCAAGATAACAGAGTCTGGCAAGCGATACTAACAGAGTCTCGCAAGCGATACTAACAGAGTCTGGCAAAGTGATACTAACAGAGTCTGGCAAGAGATACTAACAGAGTCTGGCAACGATACTAACAGAGTCTGGCAAGCGATACTAACAGAGTCTGGCAAGCGATTCTAAAAGAGTCTGGCAAGCGATACTAACAGAGTCTGGCAAGCGACACTAACAGAGTCTGGCAAACGATACTACAGAGTCTGGCAAAAGAGTAAACAGAGTCTGGCAAGCGATACTAACAGAGTCTGGCAAGCCGTTAAGAGTCTGGCAAGCGTTACCAAGAGTCGTGGCAAGAGATACTAACAGAGTCTGACAAGCGATACTAACAGAGTCTGGCAAAGATACTAACAGAGTCTGGCAAGCGATACTAAAGAGTCTGGCATACTAACAGAGTCTGGCAAGCGATATGCTAACAGAGTCTGCGACTGATCTAAAAGAGTCTGGCGAGATACTAACAGAGTCTGGCAAGCAATACTAACAGAGTCTGGCAAACGACACAACAGAGTCTGGCAAACGATACTAACAGAGTGCAAGCGATACTAACAGAGTCTGGGTAAGCGATGCTAACAGAGTCTGGCAGGGCAAGTGATACTAACAGAGTCTGCGCAAGAGATACTAACAGAGTCTGGCAAGCGATACTAACAAGAGTCTGGCAAATGATACTACAGAGTCTGGCAAGCGATACTAACAGATCCGGCAAGCGATACTACAGAGTCTGGCAAGCGATACTAACAGAGTCTGGCAGAGTCACTAACAGAGTCTGGCGAAGCGATACTAACAGAGTCTGGCAAGCGACTAACAGAGTCTGGCGACAATAACAGAGTCTGGCGCGATACGAGTCTGAGCAGGTCGGCAGCGATACTAACAGAGTCTGGCAAGCGATGCTAAGAGTCTGAAAATGATACTACAGAGTCTGGCAAACGATACAACAGAGTCTGCAAGCGATACTAACAGAGTCTCGCAAGCGATACTAGCAGAGTCTGGCAAATGATACAACAGAGTCTGGCAAAGCGATACTAACAGAGTCTGGCAAGCGATACTAACAGAGTCTGGAAGGGTTAAATGAGTCTGATGTTTACCTAAAAGAGTCTGCAAGCGATACTAACAGAGTCTGGCAAGCGATACTAACAGAGTCTGGCAAGCGATTCTAACAGAGTCTGGCATGATACTAACAGAGTCTGGCAAGCGTTATACCAACATAGTCTGGCAAAAGATACTAACAGAGTCTGGCGAAGAGTCTTGGCGTAACAGAGTCTGGCAAGCGATACTAACAGAGTCTGGCAAAGGATACAACAGAGTCTGGCAAGCGATACTAACAGAGTCTGGCAAGCGATACTAACAGAGTCTGGCAAGAGATACTAACAGAGTCGGAAATAAAGAGTCTGGCAAGAGATATTAACAGAGTCGGCAAGCGATACCTACAGAGTCTGGCAAGAGATACTAACAGAATCTGGCAAGCGATACTAACAGAGTCTGCAAGCGATACTAACAGAGTCTGGCAAGCAATACTAACGGAGTCTGGGCAAAGGTACTACAGAGTCTGGCAAGCGATACTAACAGAGTCTAGCAAGCAATACTAACAGAGTCTGCGCAAGCGATACTAACAGAGTCTGGCAAGAGATACTAACAGAGTCTGGCAAAGCGATACTAACAGAGTCTGGCAAGAGATACTAACAGAGTCTGGCAAGCGATACTAACAGAGTCTGGCAAGCGATACTAACAGAGTCTGGCAAGGATACTAACAGAGTCTGGCGAAGTCTGATACCGGAGTCTGGCAAACGATACTAACAGAGTCTGGCAAGCGATAACAGAGTCTGGCAAGCGATACTAATAGAATCTGGCAACGATTCTAAAAGAGTCTGGAAAGCGATACTAACAGAGTCTGGCAAGCAATACTAACAGAGTCTGGCAAACGATACTACAGAGTCTGGCAAGCGATACTACAGAGTCTGGCAAATGATACTGCAGAGTCTGGCAAACGATACTAGCAGAGTCTGGCAAGCGATACTAACAGAGTCTGGCAAGCGATACTAACAGAGTCTGGCAAATGATACTACAAGAGTCTGGCAAGCGATACTAACAGAGTCTGGCGCGTCATACTAACAGAGTCTGGCAAGCGATAATAACAGAGTCTGGCAAGCGATTCTAAAAGAGTCTGGCAAGCGATACTAACAGAGTCTGGCAAGCGATAGTAACAGGGTCTGGCAAGCGATACTAACAGAGTCTGGCAAGGATACTAATAGAGTCTGGCAAGCGATACTAACATAGTCTGGGCAAACGATACTACAGAGTCTGGCAACGATATAAAAGAGTCTGGCAAGCGTATACTAACAGAGTCTGGCAAGCAATACTAACGAGTCTGGCAAGGGATACTACAGAGTCTGGCAAGAGACACTAACAGAGTCTGGCAAGCGATACTAACAGAGTCTGGCAAGATACTAGAGAGTCTGGCAACGAAACTAACAGAGTCTGGCAAGCAATATTAACAGAGTCTGGCAAGCGATACTAACAGAGTCTGTGGCAAGAAATACTAACAGAATCTGGCAACGAGATACAAAAGAGTCTGGCAAGCGATACTAACACAGAGTCTGGCAAGCAATACTAACGGAGTCTGGGCAAGGACACACAGAGTCTGGCAAGCGATATTAACAGAGTCAATCTAGCAAGCACACAACAGAGTCTGGAAATGCGATACTAACAGAGTCTGGCAAGAGATACTAACAGAGTCTGGGCAAGCGATACCAACAGAGTCTGGCAAACGATACTAACAGAGTCTGAAGTGATACTAACAGAGTCTGGCAACGATACTACAGAGTCTGGCAAACGATACAACAGAGTCTGGCAAGCTTGTACTAACAGAGTCTGGCGAAGAGCTGGCGAGAGTCTGTGTTATACTAACAGAGTCTGGCAAGAGATAATAACAGAGTCTGACCAAGCGATACTAACAGAGTCTGGCAAATGATACTACAGAGTCTGGCAAACGATATAACAGAGTCTGAAGCGATACTAACAGAGTCTGGCAAGCGATACTAACAGAGTCTGGCAATCGATTCTAAAAGAGTCTGGCAAGCGAGACTAACAGATCTGACAAGCGAATTACAAACAACCAGAGTCTGCAACGATACAGAGTCTGGCAAGTGATAACAGAGTCTGCAAGCGGTGTGGAGTCTGGCAAGAACGCACAGAGTCTGGCAAGAGATACTAACAGAGTCTGGCTGATGCATACTAACAGAGTCTGGCAAGATACTACAGAGGCAAACGATACTAACAGAGTCTGGCTAGCGATACTAACAGAGTCTGGGCAGCATACTAACGAGAGTCTGGCGCTAAAAGCGTGCTAGCATAAAACAGAGTCTGGCAAGCGAAGGTAACAGAGTCTGGCAAACGATACTACAGAGTTCAGCAAATGATACTACAGAGTCTGGCTAGCGATACCAACAGAGTCTGGCAATAGAGTACAGAGTCTGGCAAGAGATACTAACAGGTCTGACAAGAGATACTAACAGAGTCTAACGGATACTAACAGAGTCTGGCAAGCTGACAACAGAGTCTGGCAAGCGATACTACAGAGTCTGGCAAACGAAACAGAACAGAGTCTGAAAATACTAACGGTCGCACGAGTCTGGAGTGATACTAGAGTCTGGCAAGCTCGTACTACAAGAGTCTGGCAAACGATACTACAGAGAGAGTCTGGCAAGCGATACTAACAGAGAGTCTGGCAAGGAGATACTAACAGAGTCTGGCACGCAATACTAACAGAGTCTTGGCGATCTACACAGAGTCTGGCAAGCGATACTAACAGAGTCTGGCAAGGATAATAACAAAGTCTGGCAAGCTTATGCTGGAGTCTGGCAAAGATCTAAAAGAGTCTGGCAAGATACTAACAGAGTCTGGCAAGCAAGATTCTAACAGAAAGTCTGGCAGGCGATAATAACAGAGTCTGGCAAGCGATACTCACAGAGTCTGGCAAGCGATTCTAACAGAGTCTGGCAAGGATACTAACAGAGTCTGGCAAGCGATAGATCTACAAGAGATACTAACAAGTCTGGCAAGAGATACTAACAGAGTCTGTACATGATACTAACAGACTCTGGCAAGCGATACTACACAGAGTCTGGCAATGCTAGTAAAGAGGTCTGGCAAACGATACTAACAGAGTCTGGAAAGCGATACTACAGAGTCTGGCGCGATACCAACAGAGTCTGGCAGAGATACTAACAGAGTCTGGCGCGATACCTAACAGAAATCTGGCAAGTCATACTAGGCAGAGTCTGGCAACGATTACTAACAGAGTCTGGAAGCGATACTAACAGAGTCTGGCAGCGTATACTAACAGAGTTGCGTTTACTAAGAGTCTGGCAAGCGATACTAACAGAGTCTGGCAAGAGATAATGACAGAGTCTGGCAAGCTTACTAACAGAGTCTGGCAAATGTACACAGAGTCTGGCAAGAACAGAGTCTGGCAGGCGTACTAACAGGAGTCTGGCAAGCGATACTACAGAGTCTGGCAAGCGACACATACTAACAGAGTCTGGCGAAAATGATACAGAGTCTGGCAAGCTGATACTAACAGAGTCTGGCAAGAGATACTAACAGAGTCTGGCAAGGATACTAACAGAGTCTGGCAAGAGATACAACAGAGTCTGGACAGAGTAACACAATAACAGAGTCTGAAGCAAACGATACTACAGAGTCTGGCAAACGAAATGCTAACAGAGTCTGGAAGCGATACTACAGAGTCTGGCAAGCGAGCTAACAGAGTCTGGCAAGCGATACTATGAAGTCTAGCAAGGAGATACTAACAGAGTCTGGCAAATTCTACAATAACAGAGTCTGCATGATACTAGAGTCTGCAAAATACTAACAGAGTCTGGCGCGATACTAACAGAGTCTGGCAAGCAGATACTAACAGAGTCTGGCAGTATTCTAAAAGAGTCTGCGATACTAACAGAGTCTCAAGCGATTCTAAGAGAGTCTCAAAGATACTACAGAGTCTGGCAAAGCGATTAACAGAGTCTGGCAAAGCATACTAACAGAGTCTGGCAAGCGATACTAAAGAGTCTGGCAGGAGATACTAACAGAGTCTGGCAAGAGATACTTAACAGAGTCTGGCAGGCGATACTAACAGAGTCTGGCAAAGCGATACTACAGAGTCTGGCAAGACTAACAATGGGAGTCTGGCAAAGCGAGGTACTAACAGAGTCTGGCAAAAATACTAACAGAGTCTGGCAAGCGCATTTAACAGAGTCTGGCAAGAGAGATGAGTCTGCAAGCGATACTAACAGAGTCTGGCAAGAGATACTAACAGAGTCTGGCAAGAGATACTAACAGAGTCTGGCAAGCAGGGATACTAAACTAACAGAGTGGCAAACGATACTACAGAGTCTGGCAAACAATACAACAGAGTCTGGTATACTAACAGAGTCTGAAAAGAGATGCTAAGAGTTCTGGCAAGCGATACTAACAGAGTCTGGCAAGAGATACTAACAGAGTCGGCAAAGCGATACCTAACAGAGTCTGGGCAAATGATACTACAGAGTCTGGCAAACGTACACAACAGAGTCTGGCAAGCGATACTAACAGGAGTCTGGCAAGCGATAATAACAGAGTCTGGCAAGCGATTCTAAAAGAGTCTGCAAGCGATAATAACAGAGTCTGGCAGCGATACTAACAGGGTCTGGCAAAGCGATTCTAACAGAGTCTGGCAAGCGGTACTAACAGAGTCTGGCGTACTAGGACATAGTCTGGGCAAACGATACTACAGAGTCTGGGCAAGCGATAATAAAAGAGTCTGGCAAGCGATACTAACAGAGTCTGAAGCAATACTAACGGAGTCTGGAAAGGATACTAAGAGTTCGTTAAAGAGTCCTTGACATAACAGAGTCTAAGGAACAGCTGGCATCTGAACTCAAACTAAAGAGTCTGGCAAGCAATATTAACAGAGTCTGCAAGCGATACTAAGAGGTCTGGCAAGAAATACTAACAGAATCTGGCAAGCCATACTAAAAGAGTCTGGCGGCGATACTAACAGAGTCTGGCAAGCAATACTAACGGAGTCTGGCAAAGGATACTACAGAGTCTAAAGCGATACAACAGAGTCTGGCAAGCAATACTAACAGAGTCTGGAAGTCACTAACAGAGTCTGGCAAGAGATACTAACAGAGTCTGGCAGGCGATACTAAGAGAGTCTGGCAAGCGATACTAACAGAGTCTGGCAACGATTCTAAAAGAGTCTGCCACAATCTGCAGCGATGGAGAGTCTGGCAGAAACTAACAGAGTCTGGCAACGATACTAACAGAGTCTGGCAAACGATACAACAGAGTCTGGCAAGCGATACAAAAGAGTCTGGCAAGCGTATAAGTCTGGCAGCGACCAACAGAGTCTGGCGACGATACTAACAGAGTCTGACAAGCGATACTAACAGAGTCTGGCAAGATACTACAGAGTCTGGCAAATGATACTAACAGAGTCTGGCTAGCGATACTAACAGAGTCTGGCAAGCGATACTAACAGAAAGTCTGGCAAAATTCTAAAAGTCTGGCAAGCGATACTAACAGAGTCTGGCACAAAGCGATACTAACAGAGTCTGGCAAACGATACTACAGAGTCTGACAAATGATACTACAGAGTCTGGCAAGCGATACTAACAGAGTCTGGCAAAGCGATGATAACAGAGTCTGGCAAGAGATACTAACAGAGTCTTGGAGATACTAACAGAGTCCTGCGATACTAACAGAGTCTGGCAACTACTAACAGATCTGGCAAACAATACTACAGAGTCTTGCAAAGATACAACAGAGTCTGAAGCAATACTAACAGAGTCTGGCAAGCGATACTACAGAGTCTGGCGAAAAGATACTAACAGAGTCTGGCAAGCGGCAACAAAGAGTCTGGCAAGAGATACTAACAGAGTCTGGCAGAATACTAACAGGAGTCTGGAAAGTGATACTACAGAGTCTGGCAAACGAATAACAGAGTCTGGCAAGCGATACTAACAGAGTCTGGCACGATACTAACAGAGTCTGGAAAGTGATACTACAGAGTCTGGCAAACGATACTAACAGAGTCTGGCAAGCGATAAACAGAGTCTGGCATGGATACTAACAGAGTCTGGCAAGCGATACTAACAGAGTCTGGCAAATACTAACAGAGTCTGGCAAGGGATATACAGAGGCGATTCTAACAGGTCTGGCAGGATACTAACAGAGTCTGGCAAGCGATACTAACAGAGTCTGGCAAGAGATACTAACACAGTCTGGCAAGAGATACTAACAGAGTCTGGCAAATCTATACAAGAGTCTGGCAAAGCGATACAACAGAGTCTGGCAGTTAATCTAACAGAGTCTGGCAAAAGCGATACTAACAGAGTCTGGCAAGAGATACTAACAGAGTCTGGCAAGAGATACTAACAGAGTCGGCAATAACAGAGTCTGGCAAACGATACTACAGAGTCTTGCAAAGAACAACAGAGTTCGCGATACTAACAGAGTCTGGCAAAGGATACTACAGAGTCTGGCAAATGATAATACTGAGTGGCTTTATACCAACAGAGTCTGGCAAGAGATACTAACAGAGTCTGGCAAGACATACTAACAGAGTCTGGCAAGAGACACTAACAGAGTCTGAAGCGATACTAACAGAGTCTGGCAAGCGACAATAACAGAGTCTGGCAAGCGATACCAGAGTCTGGCAAGCGATACGACAGAGTCTGGCAAGCCGGTACTGGAGTCTGGCAAGCGATGCTAAGAGTCTGGCAAGCGATACTAACAAGAGTCTGGCAAGAGATACTAACAAGTGAGTCTGGCCGCATACTAACAGAGTCTGGCAAGTGATACTACAGAGTCTGGCAAACGATACTAACAGAGTCTGGCAAGCGATACTAACAGAGTCTGGCAAGCGTTACTAACAGAGTCTGGCAAGCGATTCTAAAAGAGTCTGGCAAGCGATACTAACAGAGTCTGGATGCGATTCTTAACAGAGTCTGGCAACGATACTACAGAGTCTGGCAAGCGATTCTAACAGAGTCTGGCAAGGGATACTAACAGAGTCTGGCAAGCGTGCTAACAGAGTCTGGCAAGAGATACTAACTAACGACACTACAGAGGTCTGGCAAGCGATATCAACAGAAGCTGGCAAACGATACTACAGAGTCTGGCAAGCAATACTAACAGAGTCTGGAGCGATACTAACAGGTAGTCTGGCAAGCGATACTAACAGAGTCTCGAAGAGATACTAACAGAGTCTGGCAAGAGATACTAACAGAGTCTGGCAAGAGATACTAACAGAGTCTGGCAAGATTTAAAGAGTCTGGCAAGCGATCTAAAGCCAGTTGAACAGAGTCTGGCAAGCGTCTAACAGAGTCTGCGCGTACTACAGAGTCTGGCAAGCGATTCTAACAGAGTCCTGGCAAGGGATACTAACAGAGTCATGAAACAGAGTCTGGAAGAGATACTAACAGAGTCTGGCAAGAGATACTAACAGAATCTGGCAAGCGATACTAACAGAGTCTGGCAACGATACTAAGAGTCTGTCCACTAACAGAGTCTGGCAAGCGATACTAACAGAGTCTGCAAGCGGATTCTAACAGAGTCTGGCAAGAGATACTAACAGAGTCTGGAAAGAGATACTAACAGGAGTCTGGCAAGATGACTAACAGAGTCTGGCAAGAGATACTAACAGAGTCAGGCAAGATACTAACAGAGTCTGGCAAGCGACACTAACAGAGTCTGGCAAACGATACTACAGAGTCTGGCAAACAATACAACAGAGTCTGGCAAGCGATACTAACAGAGTCTGCAAGAGCTAAGAGTCTGGCGATACTAACAGAGTCTGGCAAGAGATACTAACAGATCTGGCAGCGATACTAACAGAGTCTGGCAAATGATACTACAGAGTCTGGCAAACGATACTAACAGAGTCTGGCAAGCGATACTAACAGAGTCTGGCAGAAATAACAGAGTCTGGCGATACTAAAAGAGTCTGGCAAGACAACTAACAGAGTCTGGCAAGCGATACTAACAGGGTCTGGCAAGCGATTCTAACAGAGTCTGCAAGCGATACTAACAGAGTCTGGCGATCTAACATAGGGCAAACGTGCCACAGAGTCTGGCAAGCGATACTAAAAGAGTCTGGCAAGGATACTAAGAGTCTGGCAAGCGATTCTAACAGAGTCTGACACAGAGTCTGGCAAGCGATACTACAGAGTCTGGCAAGCGAATCTAACAGAGTCTGGCAAGGGATACTAACAGAGTCTGGCAAGCGATACTAACAGAGTCTGACAAGAGATACTAACACAGTCTGGCAAGAGATACTAACAGAGTCTGGCAAACGATACTAACAGAGTCTGGGACGATACAGAGCTGCAAGTTCTAACAGAGTCTGGCAAGGATACTAACAGAGTCTGGCAAGAGATACTAACAGAGTCTGGCAAGGAGATACTAACAGAGTCTGGCAAGGATACAATAACAGAGTCTGCAAACGATACTACAGAGTCTTGCAACCATAACAACAGAGTCTGTAAGCGATACTACAGAGTCTGGCAACATATTACAGAGTCTGGCAAACGATACTACAGAGTCTGGCAAGCGATACCAACAGAGTCTGGCAAGAGATACTAACAGAGTCTGGCAAGAGATACTAACAGAGTCTGGCAAGAGACACTAACAGAGTCTGGCAAGCGATACAATAACAGAGTCTGGCAAACGATACTGGAAGGTCTGCAACGATACTAAAGTGAGTCTGGCAAGCGATACCAACAGAGTCTGGCAAGCGATGCTAAGAGTCTACGCAGATACCACAGAGTCTGGCAAGAGATACTAACAGAGTCTGGCACGCGATACTAACAGAGTCTGGCAAGTGATACTACAGAGTCTGGCAACGCGATACTAACAGAGTCTGGCAACGATACTAACAGAGTCTGGCAAGCGATACTAACAGAGTCTGAGCGATATCTAAAAGAGTCTGGCAAGCGATACTAACAGAGTCTGGCAAAGCGATACTACAGAGTCTGGCACTACGTCTAACAGAGTCTGGCAAGGGATACTAACAGAGTCTGGCAAGGCAGATACTAACAGAGTCTGGCAAGAGATACTAACAGAGTCTGGCAAGCGCATACTAACAGGAGTCTGGGCAAGCGATACTACAGAGTCTGGCAAGCAATATTAACAGAGTCTGGCAAGCGATACTAACAGAGTCTGGCAAGCGATACTAACAGAGTCTCGCAAGAGATACCAACAGAGTCTGGCAAGAGATACTAACAAGTCTGGCAAGAGATACTAACAGAGTCTGGCAAGAGATACTAACAGAGTCTGGCAAGCGATTCTAAAAGAGTCTGGCAAGCGATACTAACAGAGTCTGGAAGCGAGATTCTAACAGAGTCTGGCAAGCGATACTACAGAGTCTGGCGGATTCTAACAGAGTCTGCAAGAGGGATACTAACAGAGTCTGGCAATACACAGCTGGCAAGAGATACTAACAGAGTCTGGCAGAGAGTACTAACAGAGTCTGGCAAGAGAGTCGGCAACGATACTACAGCAAGTCTGGCCACAAGCGATACTAACAGAGTCTGGCAAGCGATACTAACAGAGTCTCGGCAAGAGATACTAACAGAGTCTGGAAAGAGATACTAACAGAGTCTGGCAAGAGATACTAACAGAGTCTGGCAAGAGAAATATACAGAGTCTGGCAAGAGATACTAACAGAGTCAGCGACACTAACAGAGTCTGGCAAACGATCACTTACAGAGTCTGGGCAATACAACAGAGTCTGGCAGCGATACTAACAGAGTCTGGCAAGAGATGCTAAGAGGAGTCTGGCAAGCGCTAACAACAGAGTCTGGCAAGAGATACTAACAGAGTCTGGAAGCGATACTAACAGAGTCTGGCAAATGATACTAACAGGGAGTCTGGCAAACGATACTACCAGAGTCTGGCAAGCGTATACTAACAGAGTCTGGCAAGCGATAATAACAGAGTCTGGCAAGCGATACTAAAAGAGTCTGGCAAGCGATACTAGAGAGTCTGGCAAGCGATACTAACAGGGTCTGGAATGCGATTCTAAAAGAGTCTGGAGTCGATACTAACAGAGTCTGGGCAAGCGATACTAACAGAGTCTGGGAAACACAGATCGCGCGATACTAAAAAGAGTCTGGCAAGCGATACTAACAGAGTCTGGCAAGCAATACTAACGGAGTCTGGCAAAGGATACTACAGAGTCTGGCAAGCGATACTAACAGAGTCTGGCAAGCGATACTAACAGAGTCTGGCAAGAGATACTAACAGAGTCTGGCAAACGAAACTAAAGAGTCTGGCAAGCAATATTAACAGAGTCTGGCAGCGATACTAACAGAGTCTGGCAAGAAATACTAACAGAATCGGCAACGATACTAAAAGAGTCTGGCAAGCGATACTAACAGAGTCTGGCAAGCAATACTAACGGAGTCTGGCAAAGGATACTACAGAGTTGAGATATTAACAGAGTCTGGCAAAGCAATACTAACAGAGTCTGGCAAGCGATACTAACAGAGTCTGGCAAGGATAACAGAGTGCGATACTAACAGAGTCTGGCAAGCGATACTAACAGAGTCTGGCAAGCGATTCTAAAAGAGTCTGGCAAGCGATACTAACAGAGTCTGGCAAGCGATACTAACAGAGTCTGGCAAACGATACTACAGAGTCTGGCAAGCGATACAACAGAGTCTGGCACGTACTAACAGAGTCACAAGCGATACTAACAGAGTCTGGCAAATGATACTACAGAGTCTGGCAAACGTACTAAGACCAAGCGATACTAACAGAGTCTGGCAAGCATACTCACAGAGTCTGGCAAACGATACTACAGAGTTCGGCAAACGATACAACAGAGTTCTGGCAAGAGATACTAACAGAGTCTGACAAGCGATACTAACAGAGTCTGGCAAATGATACTATAGAGTCTGGCAAACGATACTAACAGAGTCTGGCAAAGATACTAACAGAGTCTGCAAGGGATACTAACAGAGTCTGGCAATCGATTCTAAAAGAGTCTGGCAAGCGATACTAACAGAGTCTGGCAAGAGATACTAACAGAGTCTGACAAGCGATACAACAGAGTCTGGCAAATGATACTACAGAGGCAAGCGAGACTAACAGAGTCTGGCAAAGGATACTCAGAGTCTGGCAAATACAACAGAGTCTGGCAAGCGATACTAACAGAGTCTGGCAAGCGATGCTAAGAGTCTGCAAGTGATACTAACAGAGTCTGGCAAGAGATACTAACAGAGTCTGACAAGCGATACTAACAGAGTCTGGCAACGATACTACAGAGGCAAACGATACTAACAGAGTCTGGCTAGCGATACTAACAGAGTCTGCGCGATACTAACAGAGTCTGGCAAGCGATTCTAAAAGTGTCTGGCAAGCGATACTAACAGAGTCTGCAAGCGATACTAACAGAGTCTGGCAAGCATACTACAGAGTCTGGCAAGCGATACTACAGAGTCTGGCAAGCGATACCAACAGAGTCTGGCAAGAGATACTAACAGAGTCTGGCAAGAGATACCTAACAGAGTCTGGCAAGAGACACTAACAGAGTCTGGCAAGATACTAACAGAGTCTGCGTGTACAATAACAGAGTCTGGCAAGCGATACTACAGAGTCTTGCAAACGATACAACAGAGTCTGGCAAGCAATACTAACAGAGTCTGGCAAGCGATACTACAGAGTCTGGCAAATGATACTACAGAGTCTGGCAAGCGATACCAACAGAGTCTGGCAAGAGATACTAACAGAGTCTGGCACGAAATACTAACAGAGTCTGGAAAGTGATGCACAGAGTCTGGCAACGATACTAACAGAGTCTGGCAAGCGATACTAACAGAGTCTGGCACGATACTAACAGAGTCTGGCAAGCGATTGTAGTCTGGCGTATTACTAACAGAGTCTGGCAAGCGATTCTAACAGAGTCTGGCATATAACAAGTCTGGCAAGCGATACTACAGAGTCTTCAGAGTCTGGCGATCTAACAGAGTCTGGAAAAGGGATACTACAGAGTCGGCGAAGCGATACTAACAGAGTTCGGCAAGAGATACTCAACAAGTCTGGCAAGAGATACTAACAGAGTCTGGCAAGCGATGCTAACAGAGTCTGGAAAGCGATACTAACAGAGTCTGGCAAACGATACTACAGAGTTGGCAGCGATACAACAGAGTCTGCAACGATTCTAACAGAGTCGGCGATACTAACAGAGTCTGGCAAGAGATACTAACAGAGTCTGGCAAGAGATACTAACAGAGTCTGGCAAACAATAACAGAGTCTGGCAACGATACTACAGAGTCTTGCAAACAAACAGAGTCTGGCAAGCGATACTAACAGAGTCTGGCAAGAGATGCTAAGAGTCTGCAAGCGATACTAACAGAGTCTGACAAGAGATACTAACAGAGTCTGTGCACGATACTAACAGAGTCTGGCAAATGATACTACAGAGTCTGGCAAACGATACTAACAGAGTCTGGCAAGCGATACTAACAGAGTCTGCAAGCGATAATAACAGAGTCTGGCAAGCGATTCTAAAAGAGTCTGGCAAAACGATACTAACAGAGTCTGGCAAGCGTCGTTGGTTACTAACACAGAGTCTGCGCACGATACTACGGAGTCTGGCAAACGATACTACAGAGTCTGGCAAGCGATACTAACAGAGTCTGGCAAGCGATACTTACAGAGTCTGGCAGAGATACTAACAGAGTCTGGCAAAAGATACTAAAGAGTCTGGCAAGCAATACTAACAGAGTCCGGCAAGCGATACTACAGAGTCTGGCAAGAAATACTAACAGAAATCTGGCAAGCGATACTAAAGAGTCTGGCAAGCCGATACTAACAGAGTCTGGCAAGCGATACTAACGGAGTCTGGCAAAGATCTAACAGAGTCTTGCAAGCGATACTAACAGAGTCTGGCAAGCAAAAGAGGGAAGATACTAACAGAGTCTGGCAAACTATTCTAAAAGAGTCTGGCAACGTACTAACAGAGTCTGAGCGTTTTACTAACAGAGTCTGAACGATACTACAGAGTCTGGCAAACGATACAACAGAGTCTGGCAAGCGATAACTAACAGAGTCTGGCAAGCGATGCAAGAGTCTGGGATACTAACAGAGTCTGGCAAGAGATACTAACAGAGTCTGACAAGCGATACTAACAGAGTCTGGCAAATGATACTACAGAGTCTGGCAAACGATACTAACAGAGTCTGGCAAGCGATACTAACAGAGTCTGGCAAGCGATACTAACAGAGTCTGGCAATTTCTAAAAGAGAGTCCGGCAAGCGATACTAACAGAGTCTGGCAAGCAATACTAACAGAGTCTAGGAAACGATACTACAGAGTCTGGGTAAACGATACAACAGAGTCTGGCCGATACTAACAGAGTCTGGCAAGAGATACTAACAGAGTCTGGCAAACGAAACTAAAGAGTCTGGCAAGCAATACACAGAGTCTGGCAAGTAGTCCAGAGTCTGGCAAGAAATACTAACAGAATCTGGCAAGCGATACTAAAAGAGTCTGGCAAGCGATACTAACAGAGTCTGGCAAGCAATACTAACGGAGTCTGGCAAAGGATACTACAGAGTCTGGCACAAGATGCCAAGAGAGTCTGCAAGCAATACTAACAGAGTCTGGGCGATCCAACAGAGTCTGGCAAGAGATACTAACAGAGTCTGGCAAGCGATACTAACAGAAGTCACATGGAACGATTCTAAAAGAGTCTGAAAAGCGATACTAACAGAGTCTGGCAAGCGATACTAACAGAGTCTGGCAAACGATACTACAGAGAGTCTGGCAAACGATACAACAGAGTCTGGCAAGCGAATACTAACAGAGTCTGGCAAGCGATGCCAAGAGTCTGGGCGATACTAACAGAGTCTGGCAAGAGATACTAACAGAGTCTGACAGCAAACTAACAGAGTCTGGCAAATGATACTACAGAGTCTGGCAAACGATACTAACAGAGTCTGGCAAGCGATACTAACAGAGTCTGGCTTAAAAAGAGTATGATTCTAAAGAGTCTGGCAAGCGATACTAACAGAGTCTGCAACGAAATACTAACAGAGTCTGGCAAGCGATACCAGAGTCTGGCAAGCGATACAACAGAGTCTGGCAAGCGATACTAACAGAGTCTGGCAAGCGATGCTAACAGAGTCTGGCAAGTGATACTAACAGAGTCTGGCAAGAGATACTAACAGAGTCTGACAAGCATCTAACAGAGTCTGGCAAATGATACTACAGAGGCAAAACGACTAACAGAGTCTGGCAGCGACACTAACAGAGTCTGCAAGCGATACTAACAGAGTCTGAGCAATTCTAAAAGTGTCTGGCAAGGGATACTAACAGAGTCTGGCAAGCGATACTAACAGAGTCTGGCAAGAGATACTAACACAGTCTGGCAAGAGATACTAACAGAGTCTGCAAGCTGATACTAACAGAGTCTGGCAAGCGATACTAACAGAGTCTGGCAAAGCGATACTACAGAGTCTGGCAAACGATACAACAGAGTCTGGCAAGCGCGATTCTAACAGAGTCTGGCAAGCGATACTAAAAGAGTCTGGCAAGAGATACTAACAGAGTCTGGCAAGAGATACTAACAGAGTCTGGCACGTTTCATAACAGAGTCTGGCAAACGATACTACAGAGTCTTGGCAAACGATCAACAGAGTCTGGCAAGCGATACAACAGAGTCTGGCAAGCGATACTACAGAGTCTGGCAAACGATACTACAGAGTCTGGCAAACGATACAACAGAGTCTGGCAAGCGATACTAACAGAGTCTGGCAAGCGATACTACAGAGTCTGGCAAATGATACTACAGAGTCTGGCAAACGATACTAACAGAGTCTGGCAAGCGATACTACAGAGTCTGCGAGCGATAATAACAGAGTCTGGCAAGCGATTCTAAAAGAGTCTGGCAAGCGAAACTAACAGAGTCTGGCAAGCGATACTAACAGGGTCTGGCAAGCAATCTAAAGAGTCTGCAAGCGATACCAACAGAGTCTGGCGTAGCGATACTAACATAGTCTGGGCAAACGATACTACAAGAGTCTGGCAAGCGATACTAACAGAGTCTGGCAAGCAATACTAACGGAGTCTGGCAAAAGCGATACTACAGAGTCTGGCAAGCGATACTAACAGAGTCTGGCAAGCGATACTAACAGAGTCTGCAACGATTCTAAAAGAGTCTGGCAAGCGATACTAACAGAGTCTGGCAAGCAATACTAACAGAGTTCTGGCAAGCGATACTACAGAGTCTGGCAAACGATACTAACAGAGTCTGGCAAGCGATACTAACAGAGTCTGGCAAGAGATACTAACAGAGTCTGGCAACGAAACAAAGAGTCGGCGATACTAAAGAGTCTGGCAAGCGAAGCAGAGTCTGGCAAGAAATACTAACAGAGTCTGGCAAGAGATACTAACAGAGTCTGGCAAGAGAGTCTGGCAAGCGATACAAAGAGTCTGGCAAAGGATACTAACAGAGTCTGGCAAGCAATACTAACAGAGTCTGGCAAAGATACTAACAGAGTCTGGCAAGCGATACTAACAGAGTCTCGCAAGCAATACTAACAGAGTCTGGCAAGCGATACTACAGAGTCTGGCAAGCGATACTAACAGAGTCTGGCAAGCGATACTAACAGAGTCTGGCAAGCGATACTAACAGAGTCTGGCAAGCGATACTAACAGAGTCTGGCAAGCGATACTAACAGAGTCTGGCAAGCGATACTAACAGAGTCTGGCAAGCGATACTAAAAGAGTCTGGCAAACGATACTAACAGAGTCTGGCAAGCGATACTAACAGAGTCTGGCAAGCGATACTAACAGAGTCTGGCAAGAAACTAACAGAGTCTGAAAGTATACTAACAGAGTCTGGCAAGCGATACTAACAGAGTCTGGCAAGCGATACTAACAGAGTCTGGCAAGCGATACTAACAGAGTCTGGCAAGCGATTCTAAAGAGCGTACTAACAGAGTCTGGCAAGCAATACTAACAGAGTCTGGCAAACGATACTACAGAGTCTGGCAAAGCGATACTAACAGAGTCTGGCAAGCGATACTAACAGAGTCTGGCAAGCGATACTAACAGAGTCTGGCAAGCGATACTAACAGAGATCTGGCAAGCGATACTAACAGAGTCTGGCGATACTAACAGAGTCTGGCAAACGATACTAACAGAGTCTGGCAAAGCGATACTAACAGAGTCTGGCAAGCGATACTAACAGAGTCTGGCAAGCGATACTAACAGAGTCTGGCAAGCGATACTAACAGAGTCTGGCAAGAGATACTAACAGAGTCTGGCAAGCGATACTAACAGAGTCTGGCAAGCGATACTAACAGAGTCTGGCAAGCGATACTACAGAGTCTGGCAAGCGATACCAGCAGAGTCTGGCAAGCGATACTAACAGAGTCTGGCAAGCGATACTAACAGAGTCTGGCAAGATACTAACAGAGTCTGGCAAGAGATACTAACAGAGTCTGGCAAGCGATACTAACAGAGTCTGGCAAGCGATACTAACAGAGTCTGGCAAGAGATACTAACAGAGTCTGGCAAGCGATACTAACAGAGTCTGGCAAGCGATACTACAGAGTCTGGCAAACGATCTGGCAAGGATACAACAGAGTCTGGCAAGCGATACTAACAGAGTCTGGCAAGCGATACTAACAGAGTCTGGCAAGCGATACTAACAGAGTCTGACAAGCGATACTAACAGAGTCTGGCAAAGCGATACTACAGAGTCTGGCAAGCTAACAGAGTCTGGCAAGCGATACTAAAGAGTGGCAAGCGATACTAACAGAGTCTGGCAGCCGATACTAACAGAGTCTGGCAAGCGATACTAACAGAGTCTGGCAAGCGAAACAATAGTCCAAGCGATACTAACAGAGTCTGGAGTAACAGAGTCTGGCAAGAGCTAACAGAGTCTGGAAGTGCGATACTAACAGAGTCTGGCAAGCGATACTAACAGAGTCTGGAAAGCGATACTAACAGAGTCTGGCAAGCGATACTAACAGAGTCTGCCAAGCGATACTACGAAGTCTGGCAAGCGATACTAACAGAGTCTGGCAAGCGATACTAACAGAGTCTGGCAAGCGATACTAACAGAGTCTGGCAAGCGATACTAACAGAGTCTGGCAAGCGATACTAACAGAGTCTGGCAAGCGATACTAACAGAGTCTGGCAAGCGATACTAACGGAGTCTGGCCAAAAGCTGGAAGCGATACTAAAGAGTCTGGCAAGCGATACTAAAAGAGTCTGGCAAGCGATACTAACGGAGTCTGGCAAGGATACTAACAGAGTCTGGCAAGCGATACTAAGAGTCTGGCAAGCGATACTAACAGAGTCTGGCAAGCGATACTAACAGAGTCTGGCAAGCGATACTAACAGAGTCGGCAAGCATACAAGAGTCTGGCAAGCGATACTAACAGAGTCTGGAAAGCGATACTAACAGAGTCTGGCAAGCGATACTAACAGAGTCTGGCAAGCGATACTAACAGAGTCTGGCAAGCGATACTAACAGAGTCTGGCAAGAGATTAAGAGTCTGGAGATACTAACAGAGTCTGTAAAGCGATACTAACAGAGTCTGGCAAGCGATACTAACAGAGTCTGGCAAGCGATACTAACAGAGTCTGGCAAGCGATACTAACAGAGTCTGGCAAGAGATACTAACAGAGTCTGGCAAGCGATACTAACAGAGTCTGGCAGGCGATACTACAGAGTCTGGCAAACGATACTAACAGAGTCTGGCAAGCGATACTAACAGAGTCTGGCAGAGGTACTAACAGAGTCTGGCAAGCGATACTAACAGAGTCTGGCAAGAGATACTAACAGAGTCTGGCAAGCGATACTAACAGAGTCTGGCAAGACGATACTACAGAGTCTGGCAAAGCGATACTAACAGAGTCTGGCAAGCGATACTAAACAGAGTCTGGCAAGCGATACTAACAGAGTCTGGCAACAAGAGTCTGGCCAAGCGATACTAACAGAGTCGCAGATACAACAGAGTCTGGCAAGCAGGATACTAACAGAGTCTGGCAAATGATACTACAGAGTCTGGCAAGCGATACTAACAGAGTCTGGCAAGCGATACTAACAGAGTCTGGCAAGCGATACTAACAGAGTCTGGCAAGCGATACTAACAGAGTCTGGCAAGCGATACTAACAGAGTCTGGCAAAGATACTAACAGAGTCTGGCAAGCGATACTAACAGAGTCTGGCAAGCGATACTACAGAGTCTGGCAAGCGATACTAACAGAGGGCAGACTAACAGAGTCTGGCAAGCGATACAGAGTCTGGCAAGGGATACTAACAGAGTCTGGCAAAGCGATACTAACAGAGTCTGGCAAGAGATACTAACAGAGTCTGGCAAGCGATACTAACAGAGTCTGGCAAAACGAAACTAAGAGTCTGGCAAGCGATACTAACAGAGTCTGGCAAACGATACTAACAGAGTCTGGCAAGACGATACCAACAGAGTCTGGCAAGAGATACTAACAGAGTCTGGCAAGCGATACTAACAGAGTCTTTGGAAAGGCGATACTACAGAGTCTGGCAAACGATACTACAGAGTCTGGCAAGCGATACTAACAGAGTCTGGCAAGCAGTAACTAACAGAGTCTGGCAAGCGATACTAACAGAGTCTGGAAAGCGATACTAACAGAGTCTGGCAAGCGATACTAACCAGAGTCTGGCAAGCGATACTAACAGAGTCTGGCAAGCGATACTAAAGAGTCTGGCAAGCGATACTAACAGAGTCTGGCAAGCGATACTAACAGAGTCTGGCAAGCGATACCTAACAGAGTCTGGCAAATGATACTAACAGAGTCTGGCAAGCGATACTAACAGAGTCTGGCAAGCGATACTAACAGAGTCTGGCAAGCGATACTAACAGAGTCTGGCAAGCGATACTAACAGAGTCTGGCAAGCGATACTAACAGAGTCTGGCAAGCGATACTAACAGAGTCTGGCAAGCGATACTAACAGAGTCTGGCAACGATACTAAAAGAGTCTGGCAAGCGATACTAACAGAGTCTGGCAAGCGATACTAACAGAGTCTGGCAAGCGATACTAACAGAGTCTGGCAAGAGATAATAACAGAGTCTGGCAGCGATACTAACAGAGTCTGGCAAGCGTCTAGACAGAGTCTGGCAAGCGATACTAACAGAGTCTGGCAAGCGATACTAACAGAGTCTGGCAAGCGATACAACAGAGTCTGGCAAGCGATACTAACAGAGTCTGGCAAGCGATACTAACAGAGTCTGGCAAGCGATACTAACAGAGTCTGGCAAGCGATACTAACAGAGTCTGGCAAGCGATACTAACAGAGTCTGGCAAAGCGATACTAACAGAGTCTGGCAAGCGATACTAACGAGAGTCTGGCAAGCGATACTAACAGAGTCTGGCAAGCGATACTAAACAGAGTCTGGCAAGCGATACTAACAGAGTCTGGCAAGAGATACTAACAGAGTCTGGCAAGCGATACTAACAGAGTCTGGCAAGCGATACTACAGAGTCTGGCAAGCGATACCAACAGAGTCTGGCAAGCGATACTAACAGAGTCTGGCAAGCGATACTAACAGAGTCTGGCAAGCGATACTAACAACTAACAGGTCTGGCAAGCGATACCAAACAGAGTCTGGCAAGCGATACTAACAGAGTCTGGCAAGCGATACTAACAGAGTCTGGCAAGCGATACTAACAGAGTCTGGCAAGCGATACTAACAGAGTCTGGCAAGAGATACTAACAGAGTCTGGCAAGCGATACTAACAGAGTCTGGCAAGCGATACTAACAGAGTCTGGCAAGCGATACTAACAGAGTCTGGCAAGCGATACTAACAGAGTCTGGCAAGCGATACTAACAGAGTCTGGCAAGCGATTCTAACAGAGTCTGGCAAGCGATACTAACAGAGTGAGCGATACTAAAGAGTCTGGCAAGCGATACTAACAGAGTCTGGCAAGAGATACTAACAGAGTCTGGCAAGCGATACTAACAGAGTCTGGCAAACGATACTACAGAGTCTGGCAAGCGATACTAACAGAGTCTGGCAAGCGATACTAACAGAGTCTGGCAAGCGATACTAACAGAGTCTGGCAAGCGATACTAACAGAGTCTGGCAAGCGATACTAACAGAGTCTGGCAAGCGATACTAACAGAGTCTGGCAAGCGATACTAACAGAGTCTGGCAAAGCGATACTAACAGAGTCTGGCAAGCGATACTAACAGAGTCTGGCAAGAGATACTAACAGAGTCTGGCAAGCGATACTAAAGAGTCTGGCAAACGATACCAACAGAGTCTGGCAAGCGATACTAACAGAGTCTGGCAAGCGATACTAACAGAGTCTGGCAAGCGATACTAACAGAGTCTGGCAAGCGATACTAACAGAGTCTGGCAAGCGATACTAACAGAGTCTGGCAAGCGATACTAACAGAGTCTGGCAAGCGATACTAACAGAGTCTGGCAAGCGATACTAACAGAGTCTGGCAAGCGATACTAACAGAGTCTGGCAAGACGATACTACAGAGTCTGGCAAGCGATACTAACAGAGTCTGGCAAGCGATACTAAAAGAGTCTGGCAAGCGATACTAACAGAGTCTGGCAAGCGATACTAACAGAGTCTGGCAAGAGATACTAACAGAGTCTGGCAAGCGATACTAACAGAGTCTGGCAAACGATACTAACAGAGTCTGGCAAGCGATACTAACAGAGTCTGGCAGACGATACTAACAGAGTCTGGCAAGCGATACTAACAGAGTCTGGCAAGCGATACTAACAGAGTCTGGCAAGCGATACTAACAGAGTCTGGCAAGCGATACTAACAGAGTCTGGCAAGCGATACTAACAGAGTCTGGCAAGCGATACTAACAGAGTCTGGCAAGCGATACTAACAGAGTCTGGCAAGCGATACTAACAGAGTCTGGCAAGCGATACTAACAGAGTCTGGCAAGCGATACTAACAGAGTCTGGCAAGCGTACTAACAGAGTCTGGCAAGCGATACTAACAGAGTCTGGCAAGCGATACTAACAGAGTCTGGCAAGCGATCTAACAGAGTCTGGCAAGAGATACTAACAGAGTCTGGCAAAGCGATACTAACAGAGTCTGGCAAGCGATACTAACAGAGTCTGGCAAGCGATACTAACAGAGTCTGGCAAGCGATACTAACAGAGTCTGGCAAGCGATACTAACAGAGTCTGGCAAGCGGATACTAACAGAGTCTGGCAAAGCGATACTAACAGAGTCTGGCAAACGATACTAACAGAGTCTGGCAAGCGATACTAACAGAGTCTGGCAAGCGATACTAACAGAGTCTGGCAAGCGATACTAACAGAGTCTGGCAAGCGATACTAACAGAGTCTGGCAAGCGATACTAACAGAGTCTGGCAAGCGATACTACAGAGTCTGGCAAGCGATACTAACAGAGTCTGGCAAGCGATACTAACAGAGTCTGGCAAGCGATACTAACAGAGTCTGGCAAGCGGTACACGAGTCTGGCAAGCGATACTAACAGAGTCTGGCAAGCGATTCTAACAGAGTCTGGCAAGCGATACTAACAGAGTCTGGCAGCGATACTAACAGAGTCTGACAAGCGATACTAACAGAGTCTGGCAAGCGATACTAACAGAGTCTGGCAAGCGATACTAACAGAGTCTGGCAAGCGATACTAACAGAGTCTGGCAAGCGATACTAACAGAGTCTGGCAAGCGATACTAACAGAGTCTGGCAAGCGATACTAACAGAGTCTGGCAAGCGATACTAACAGAGTCTGGCAAACGATACTACAGAGTCTGGCAAGCGATACTAACAGAGTCTGGCAAGCGATACTAACAGAGTCTGGCAAGCGATACTAACAGAGTCTGGCAAGCGATACTAACAGAGTCTGGCAAGCGATACCAACAGAGTCTGGCAAAAGATACTAACAGAGTCTGGCAAGCGATACTAACAGAGTCTGGCAAGCGATACTAACAGAGTCTGGCAAGCGATACTAACAGAGTCTGGCAAGCGATACTAACAGAGTCTGGCAAGCGATACTAACAGAGTCTGGCAAGCGATACTAACAGAGTCTGGCAAGCGATACTAACAGAGTCTGGCAACGATACTAACAGAGTCTGGCAGAGTAAAGAGTCTGGCAAGAGATACTAACAGAGTCTGGCAAAGCGATACTAACAGAGTCTGGCAAGCGATACTAACAGAGTCTGGCAAGCGATACTAACAGAGTCTGGCAAGCGATACAAACAGAGTCTGGCAAGCGATACCACAGAGTCTGGCAAGCGATACTCAACAGAGTCTGGCAAGCGATACTAACAGAGTCTGGCAAGCGATACTAACAGAGTCTGGCAAGCGATACTACAGAGTCTGGCAAGCGATACCAACAGAGTCTGGCAAGCGATACTAACAGAGTCTGGCAAGTGCTAGTACAGAGTCTGGAGCGATACTAACAGAGTCTGGCAAGCGATACTAACAGAGTCTGGCAAGCGATACTAACAGAGTCTGGCAAGCGATACTAACAGAGTCTGGCAAGCGATACTACAGAGTCTGGCAAGCGATACCACAGAGTCTGGCAAGCGATACTAACAGAGTCTGGCAAGCGATACTAACAGAGTCTGGCAAAGCGATACTACAGAGTCTGGCAGATGCTACAACAGAGTCTGGCAAGCGATACTAACAGAGTCTGGCAAGAGATACTAACAGAGTCTGGCAAGAGATACTAACAGAGTCTGGCAAGAGACACTAACAGAGTCTGGCAAGCGATACTAACAGAGTCTGGCAAGCGATACTAACAGAGTCTGGCAAGCGATACTAACAGAGTCTGGCACGATACTAACAGAGTCTGGCAAGCGATACTAACAGAGTCTGGCAAAGCGATACTACAGAGTCTGGCAAGCGATACTAACAGAGTCTGGCAAGAGATACTAACAGAGTCTGGCAAGCGATACTAACAGAGTCTGGCAAGTGATACTTACAGAGTCTGGGCAACGATACTAACAGAGTCTGGCAAGCGATACTAACAGAGTCTGGCAAGCGATACTAACAGAGTCTGGCAAGCGATACTAACAGAGTCTGGCAAGCGATACTAACAGAGTCTGGCAAGCGATACTAACAGAGTCTGGCAGCGGATACTAACAGAGTCTGGCAAGCGATACTAACAGAGTCTGGCAAGCGATACTAACAGAGTCTGGCAAGCGATACTAACAGAGTCTGGCAAGCGTACTAACAGAGTCTGGCAAGAGATACTAACAGAGTCTGGCAAGCGATACTAACAGAGTCTGGCAAGCGATACTAACAGAGTCTGGCGATACTAACAGAGTCTGGCAAGCGATACTAACAGAGTCTGGCAAGCGATACTAACAGAGTCTGGCAAGCGATACTAACAGAGTCTGGCAAGCGATACTAACAGAGTCTGGCAAGCGATACTAACAGAGTCTGGCAAGAGATACTAACAGAGTCTGGCAAGCGATACTAACAGAGTCTGGCAAGGGATACTAACAGAGTCTGGCAAGCGATACTAACAGAGTCTGGCAAGCGATACTAACAGAGTCTGGCAAGCGATACTAACAGAGTCTCGCAAGAGATACTAACAGAGTCTGGCAAGAGATACTAACAGAGTCTGGCAAGAGATACTAACAGAGTCTGGCAAGCGATACTAACAGAGTCTGGCAAGCGATACTAACAGAGTCTGGCAAACGATACTACAGAGTCTGGCAAACGATACAACAGAGTCTGGCAAGCGATTCTAACAGAGTCTGGCAAAGCGATACTAACAGAGTCTGGCAAGAGATACTAACAGAGTCTGGCAAGAGATACTAACAGAGTCTGGCAAGCGACAATAACAGAGTCTGGCAACGATACTACAGAGTCTTGCAAACGATACAACAGAGTCTGGCAAGCGATACTAACAGAGTCTGGCAAGCGACACTACAGAGTCTGGCAAACGATACACAGAGTCTGGCAAGCGATACCAACAGAGTCTGGCAAGAGATACTAACAGAGTCTGGCAAGAGATACTAACAGAGTCTGGCAAGAGACACTAACAGAGTCTGGCAAGCGATACTAACAGAGTCTGGCAAGCGACAATAACAGAGTCTGGCAAACGATACTACAGAGTCTGGCAAACGATACAACAGAGTCTGGCAAGCGATACTAACAGAGTCTGGCAAGCGATTCTAACAGAGTCTGGCAAGCGATACTAACAGAGTCTGGCAAGAGATACTAACAGAGTCTGGCACGCGATACTAACAGAGTCTGGCAAGTGATACTACAGAGTCTGGCAAACGATACTAACAGAGTCTGGCAAGCGATACTAACAGAGTCTGGCAAGTGATACTAACAGAGTCTGGCAAGCGATTCTAAAAGAGTCTGGCAAGCGATACTAACAGAGTCTGGCAAGCGATTCTAACAGAGTCTGGCAAGCGATACTACAGAGTCTGGCAAGCGATTCTAACAGAGTCTGGCAAGGGATACTAACAGAGTCTGGCAAGCGATACTAACAGAGTCTGGCAAGAGATACTAACAGAGTCTGGCAAGAGATACTAACAGAGTCTGGCAAGCGATACTAACAGAGTCTGGCAAACGATACTACAGAGTCTGGCAAGCAATATTAACAGAGTCTGGCAAGCGATACTAACAGAGTCTGGCAAGAGATACTAACAGAGTCTGGCAAGAGATACTAACAGAGTCTGGCAAGAGATATTAACCTGTTGAGGCTCGGGGGCAGTATTGAGACATTTTGAAAAAAAATATGTGCCCATTTTTAACTGCCTCCTACACCAACTCAGAAGCTAGGATATGCATATTATTAACACATTCGGATAGAAAACACTCTGAATTTTCTAAAACAGTTTGAATGGTGTCTTTAAGTATAACAAAACTCATATTGCAGGCAAAAACCTGTGAAAAATAGATTTAAAAAAATTGAATTTTGTGACTGTACTATTTAGTGTCATTGTTTTATAGATACCATAGTGAGAAAGGATTCATTTCGCAACTCCTACGGCTTCCACTAGATGTCAACGATCTTTATAAAGTTGTTTGAAGCGTCTATGATGAACAGAGACCGGATGGCAATGAAGAGAAGTTGACCTCCCTGGGATGTCGTCACTTCATTATTGGCTGCACCTGCGCAATCATGTGATGCGATACATTTTTCAAAGACGTTTTTCAAGACACAGGAGAGGTCGGGTTGAAACATTACTGATGTTTCACGTTAAAAAATGGCTCTAAAGATTGATGCTAAACAACGTTTGACATGTTTGAACAATGTAAATAGATTATTTTTTTACTTTTCGCCGTGAATCCCCCGCGCTACTTTTTAGTAGCCTACCGAAGCGCTAACAACATGGAACAACTTGGAGTTATTTGGACATCAATTATGAACTTTGTCAAAAGAAACCACATTTGTAGTGGACCTGGGATTTCTAGAAGTGCCAATGGATGAAGATAATCAAAGGTAAGGGAATATTGACAATAGTAATTTTGATATTACATGGTTACATATGGTGCTAACCTGTATAGCCTAGCCTATTGTTCTTAGCACAGCACCCGGTTTATTGCAAATTGTGATTTCCCAGTAAAGTTATTTTGAAATCTGGCATTGCAGTAGCATTTACGAAATGTTAAACTATGAATATTTGAATGACAATAATATAATTTACCAATGTTATCGAATAGTAATTTTGTGATTTGTAACGTTGTTCACCGGAAGCATTTGAGAGAAAAAAATCTGATTTTCACCGCTTCGGTAAAATGCTGTTTTTGGATATAAATATCAACTTGATGGAACAAAAAATGCATGTATTGTGTAACATAATGTCTTAGGAGTGTCATCTGAGGAAGATTGTCAAAGGTTGGTGTATAATTCTAGCTGGTTATCCGCTTATGGTGACTCCTGTGTTTGAATTGACAAAACATTACACACAGCTATTTTCAATGTACTCTCCTAACATAACCTAACTTTATGCTTTCGCCGTAAAGCCTCTTTGAAATCGGACAATGTGGTTGGATTTAGGAGATGTTTATCTTTCAAATTGTGAGAAATAGTTGATTGTTTGAGAAATTGAAATTATTAGATTCTTGCAGTTTTTGAATTTCCCGCCGTGGTCTCTTGACAATGAATCCCGATATCGGGATAAGATCCCCAACAGGCTAACAGAGTCTGGCAAGAGATACTAAAAGAGTCTGGCAAGAGATACTAACAGAGTCTGGCAAGCGACACTAACAGAGTCTGGCAAACGATACTACAGAGTCTGGCAAACGATACAACAGAGTCTGGCAAGCGATACTAACAGAGTCTGGCAAGAGATGCTAAGAGTCTGGCAAGCGATACTAACAGAGTCTGGCAAGAGATACTAACAGAGTCTGGCAAGCGATACTAACAGAGTCTGGCAAATGATACTACAGAGTCTGGCAAATGATACTAACAGAGTCTGGCAAGCGATACTAACAGAGTCTGGCAAGCGATACTAACAGAGTCTGGCAAGCGATTCTAAAAGAGTCTGGCAAGCGATACTAACAGAGTCTGGCAAGCGATACTAACAGGGTCTGGCAAGCGATTCTAACAGAGTCTGGCAAGCGATACTAACAGAGTCTGGCAAGCGATACTAACAGAGTCTGGGCAAACGATACTACAGAGTCTGGCAAGCGATACTAAAAGAGTCTGGCAAGCGATACTAACAGAGTCTGGCAAGCAATACTAACGGAGTCTGGCAAAGGATACTACAGAGTCTGGCAAGCGATACTAACAGAGTCTGGCAAGCGATACTAACAGAGTCTGGCAAGAGATACTAACAGAGTCTGGCAAACGAAACTAAAGAGTCTGGCAAGCAATATTAACAGAGTCTGGCAAGCGATACTACAGAGTCTGGCAAGAAATACTAACAGAATCTGGCAAGCGATACTAAAAAGAGTCTGGCAAGCGATACTAACAGAGTCTGGCAAGCAATACTAACGGAGTCTGGCAAAGGATACTACAGAGTCTGGCAAGCGATATTAACAGAGTCTGGCAAGCAATACTAACAGAGTCTGGCAAGCGATACTAACAGAGTCTGGCAAGAGATACTAACAGAGTCTGGCAAGAGATACTAACAGAGTCTGGCAAGCGATACTAAGAGAGTCTGGCAAGCGATACTAACAGAGTCTGGCAAACGATTATAAAAGAGTCTGGCAAGCGATACTAACAGAGTCTGGCAAGCGATACTAACAGAGTCTGGCAAACGATACTACAGAGTCTGGCAAACGATACAACAGAGTCTGGCAAGCGATACTAACAGAGTCTGGCAAGCGATACTAACAGAGTCTGGCAAGCGATACTAACAGAGTCTGGCAAGCGATACTAACAGAGTCTGGCAAGCGATGCTAAGAGTCTGGCAAGCGATACTAACAGAGTCTGGCAAGAGATACTAACAGAGTCTGGCACGCGATACTAACAGAGTCTGGCAAGTGATACTACAGAGTCTGGCAAACGATACTAACAGAGTCTGGCAAGCGATACTAACAGAGTCTGGCAAGTGATACTAACAGAGTCTGGCAAGCGATTCTAAAAGAGTCTGGCAAGCGATACTAACAGAGTCTGGCAAGCGATTCTAACAGAGTCTGGCAAGCGATACTACAGAGTCTGGCAAGCGATTCTAACAGAGTCTGGCAAGGGATACTAACAGAGTCTGGCAAGCGATACTAACAGAGTCTGGCAAGAGATACTAACAGAGTCTGGCAAGAGATACTAACAGAGTCTGGCAAGCGATACTAACAGAGTCTGGCAAACGATACTACAGAGTCTGGCAAGCAATATTAACAGAGTCTGGCAAGCGATACTAACAGAGTCTGGCAAGCGATACTAACAGAGTCTCGCAAGAGATACTAACAGAGTCTGGCAAGAGATACTAACAGAGTCTGGCAAGAGATATTAACCTGTTGAGGCTCGGGGGCAGTATTGAGACATTTTGAAAAAAATATGTGCCCATTTTTAACTGCCTCCTACACCAACTCAGAAGCTAGGATATGCATATTATTAACACATTCGGATAGAAAACACTCTGAATTTTCTAAAACAGTTTGAATGGTGTCTTTAAGTATAACAAAACTCATATTGCAGGCAAAAACCTGTGAAAAATAGATTTAAAAAAATTGAATTTTGTGACTGTACTATTTAGTGTCATTGTTTTATAGATACCATAGTGAGAAAGGATTCATTTCGCAACTCCTACGGCTTCCACTAGATGTCAACGATCTTTATAAAGTTGTTTGAAGCGTCTATGATGAACAGAGACCGGATGGCAATGAAGAGAAGTTGACCTCCCTGGGATGTCGTCACTTCATTATTGGCTGCACCTGCGCAATCATGTGATGCGATACATTTTTCAAAGACGTTTTCAAGACACAGGAGAGGTCGGGTTGAAACATTACTGATGTTTCACGTTAAAAATGGCTCTAAAGATTGATGCTAAACAACGTTTGACATGTTTGAACAATGTAAATAGATTATTTTTTTACTTTTCGCCGTGAATCCCCGCGCTACTTTTTAGTAGCCTACCGAAGCGCTAACAACATGGAACAACTTGGAGTTATTTGGACATCAATTATGAACTTTGTCAAAAGAAACCACATTTGTAGTGGACCTGGGATTTCTAGAAGTGCCAATGGATGAAGATAATCAAAGGTAAGGGAATATTGACAATAGTAATTTTGATATTACATGGTTACATATGGTGCTAACCTGTATAGCCTAGCCTATTGTTCTTAGCACAGCACCGGTTTATTGCAAATTGTGATTTCCCAGTAAAGTTATTTTGAAATCTGGCATTGCAGTAGCATTTACGAAATGTTAAACTATGAATATTTGAATGACAATAATATAATTTACCAATGTTATCGAATAGTAATTTTGTGATTTGTAACGTTGTTCACCGGAAGCATTTGAGAGAAAAAAATCTGATTTTCACCGCTTCGGTAAAATGCTGTTTTTGGATATAAATATCAACTTGATGGAACAAAAAATGCATGTATTGTGTAACATAATGTCTTAGGAGTGTCATCTGAGGAAGATTGTCAAAGGTTGGTGTATAATTCTAGCTGGTTATCCGCTTATGGTGACTCCTGTGTTTGAATTGACAAAACATTACACACAGCTATTTTCAATGTACTCTCCTAACATAACCTAACTTTATGCTTTGCTCGTAAAGCCTCTTTGAAATCGGACAATGTGGTTGGATTTAGGAGATGTTTATCTTTCAAATTGTGAGAAATAGTTGATTGTTTGAGAAATTGAAATTATTAGATTCTTGCAGTTTTTGAATTTCCCGCCGTGGTCTCTTGACAATGAATCCCGATATCGGGATAAGATCCCCAACAGGCTAACAGAGTCTGGCAAGAGATACTAAAAGAGTCTGGCAAGAGATACTAACAGAGTCTGGCAAGCGACACTAACAGAGTCTGGCAAACGATACTACAGAGTCTGGCAAACGATACAACAGAGTCTGGCAAGCGATACTAACAGAGTCTGGCAAGAGATGCTAAGAGTCTGGCAAGCGATACTAACAGAGTCTGGCAAGCGATACTAACAGAGTCTGGCAAGCGATACTAACAGAGTCTGGCAAATGATACTACAGAGTCTGGCAAACGATACTAACAGAGTCTGGCAAGCGATACTAACAGAGTCTGGCAAGCGATACTAACAGAGTCTGGCAAGCGATTCTAAAAGAGTCTGGCAAGCGATACTAACAGAGTCTGGCAAGCGATACTAACAGGGTCTGGCAAGCGATTCTAACAGAGTCTGGCAAGCGATACTAACAGAGTCTGGCAAGCGATACTAACAGAGTCTGGGCAAACGATACTACAGAGTCTGGCAAGCGATACTAAAAGAGTCTGGCAAGCGATACTAACAGAGTCTGGCAAGCAATACTAACGGAGTCTGGCAAAGGATACTACAGAGTCTGGCAAGCGATACTAACAGAGTCTGGCAAGCGATACTAACAGAGTCTGGCAAGAGATACTAACAGAGTCTGGCAAACGAAACTAAAGAGTCTGGCAAGCAATATTAACAGAGTCTGGCAAGCGATACTACAGAGTCTGGCAAGAAATACTAACAGAATCTGGCAAGCGATACTAAAAGAGTCTGGCAAGCGATACTAACAGAGTCTGGCAAGCAATACTAACGGAGTCTGGCAAAGGATACTACAGAGTCTGGCAAGCGATATTAACAGAGTCTGGCAAGCAATACTAACAGAGTCTGGCAAGCGATACTAACAGAGTCTGGCAAGAGATACTAACAGAGTCTGGCAAGCGATACTAACAGAGTCTGGCAAGCGATACTAACAGAGTCTGGCAAGCGATACTAACAGAGTCTGGCAAACGATTACTAAAAGAGTCTGGCAAGCGATACTAACAGAGTCTGGCAAGCGATACTAACAGAGTCTGGCAAGCGATACTAACAGAGTCTGGCAAGCGATACTAACAGAGTCTGGCAAGCGATACTAACAGAGTCTGGCAAGCGATACTAACAGAGTCTGGCAAGCGATACTAACAGAGTCTGGCAAGCGATACTAACAGAGTCTGGCAAGAGATACTAACAGAGTCTGACAAGCGATACTAACAGAGTCTGGCAAATGATACTACAGAGGCAAACGATACTAACAGAGTCTGGCTAGCGATACTAACAGAGTCTGGCAAGCGATACTAACAGAGTCTGGCAAGCGATTCTAAAAGTGTCTGGCAAGCGATACTAACAGAGTCTGGCAAGCGATACTAACAGAGTCTGGCAAGCGATACTACAGAGTCTGGCAAATGATACTACAGAGTCTGGCAAGCGATACCAACAGAGTCTGGCAAGAGATACTAACAGAGTCTGGCAAGAGATACTAACAGAGTCTGGCAAGAGATACTAACAGAGTCTGGCAAGAGACACTAACAGAGTCTGGCAAGCGATACTAACAGAGTCTGGCAAGCGACAATAACAGAGTCTGGCAAACGATACTACAGAGTCTTGCAAACGATACAACAGAGTCTGGCAAGCAATACTAACAGAGTCTGGCAAGCGATACTACAGAGTCTGGCAAATGATACTACAGAGTCTGGCAAGCGATACCAACAGAGTCTGGCAAGAGATACTAACAGAGTCTGGCACGCAATACTAACAGAGTCTGGAAAGTGATACTACAGAGTCTGGCAAACGATACTAACAGAGTCTGGCAAGCGATTCTAAAAGAGTCTGGCAAGCGATACTAACAGAGTCTGGCAAGCGATTCTAACAGAGTCTGGCAAGCGATAATAACAGAGTCTGGCAAGCGATACTACAGAGTCTGGCAAGCGATTCTAACAGAGTCTGGCAAGGGATACTAACAGAGTCTGGCAAGCGATACTAACAGAGTCTGGCAAGAGATACTAACACAGTCTGGCAAGAGATACTAACAGAGTCTGGCAAGCGATACTAACAGACTCTGGCAAGCGATACTAACAGAGTCTGGCAAACGATACTACAGAGTCTGGCAAACGATACAACAGAGTCTGGCAAGCGATATTAACAGAGTCTGGCAAGCAATACTAATAGAGTCTGGCAAGCGATACTAACAGAGTCTGGCAAGAGATACTAACAGAGTCTGGCAAGCGATACTAACAGAGTCTGGCAAGCGATACTAACAGAGTCTGGCAAGCGATTCTAAAAGAGTCTGGCAAGCGATACTAACAGAGTCTGGCAAGCGATGCTAAGAGTCTGGCAAGCGATACTAACAGAGTCTGGCAAGAGATACTAACAGAGTCTGGCAAGCGATACTAACAGAGTCTGGCAAATGATACTACAGAGTCTGGCAAACGATACTAACAGAGTCTGGCAAGCGATACTAACAGAGACTGGCAAGCGATACTAACAGAGTCTGGCAAGCGATACTAACAGAGTCTGGCAAGCGATACTAACAGTGTCTGGCAAACGATACTACAGAGTCTGGCAAATGATACTACAGAGTCTGGCAAGCGATACCAACAGAGTCTGGCAAGAGATACTAACAGAGTCTGGCAAGAGATACTAACAGAGTCTGGCAAGAGACACTAACAGAGTCTGGCAAGCGATACTAACAGAGTCTGGCAAGCGACAATAACAGAGTCTGGCAAACGATACTACAGAGTCTGGCAAACGATACAACAGAGTCTGGCAAGCGATACTAACAGAGTCTGGCAAGCGATGCTAAGAGTCTGGCAAGCGATACTAACAGAGTCTGGCAAGAGATACTAACAGAGTCTGGCACGCGATACTAACAGAGTCTGGCAAGTGATACTACAGAGTCTGGCAAACGATACTAACAGAGTCTGGCAAGCGATACTAACAGAGTCTGGCAAGCGATACTAACAGAGTCTGGCAAGCGATTCTAAAAGAGTCTGGCAAGCGATACTAACAGAGTCTGGCAAGCGATTCTAACAGAGTCTGGCAAGCGATACTACAGAGTCTGGCAAGCGATTCTAACAGAGTCTGGCAAGGGATACTAACAGAGTCTGGCAAGCGATACTAACAGAGTCTGGCAAGAGATACTAACAGAGTCTGGCAAGAGATACTAACAGAGTCTGGCAAGCGATACTAACAGAGTCTGGCAAACGATACTACAGAGTCTGGCAAGCAATATTAACAGAGTCTGGCAAGCGATACTAACAGAGTCTGGCAAGCGATACTAACAGAGTCTCGCAAGAGATACTAACAGAGTCTGGCAAGAGATACTAACAGAGTCTGGCAAGAGATACTAACAGAGTCTGGCAAGAGATACTAACAGAGTCTGGCAAGAGATACTAACAGAGTCTGGCAAGCGACACTAACAGAGTCTGGCAAACGATACTACAGAGTCTGGCAAACAATACAACAGAGTCTGGCAAGCGATACTAACAGAGTCTGGCAAGAGATGCTAAGAGTCTGGCAAGCGATACTAACAGAGTCTGGCAAGAGATACTAACAGAGTCTGGCAAGCGATACTAACAGAGTCTGGCAAATGATACTACAGAGTCTGGCAAACGATACTAACAGAGTCTGGCAAGCGATACTAACAGAGTCTGGCAAGCGATAATAACAGAGTCTGGCAAGCGATTCTAAAAGAGTCTGGCAAGCGATACTAACAGAGTCTGGCAAGCGATACTAACAGGGTCTGGCAAGCGATTCTAACAGAGTCTGGCAAGCGATACTAACAGAGTCTGGCAAGCGATACTAACATAGTCTGGGCAAACGATACTACAGAGTCTGGCAAGCGATACTAAAAGAGTCTGGCAAGCGATACTAACAGAGTCTGGCAAGCAATACTAACGGAGTCTGGCAAAGGATACTACAGAGTCTGGCAAGCGATACTAACAGAGTCTGGCAAGCGATACTAACAGAGTCTGGCAAGAGATACTAACAGAGTCTGGCAAACGAAACTAAAGAGTCTGGCAAGCAATATTAACAGAGTCTGGCAAGCGATACTACAGAGTCTGGCAAGAAATACTAACAGAATCTGGCAAGCGATACTAAAAGAGTCTGGCAAGCGATACTAACAGAGTCTGGCAAGCAATACTAACGGAGTCTGGCAAAGGATACTACAGAGTCTGGCAAGCGATATTAACAGAGTCTGGCAAGCAATACTAACAGAGTCTGGCAAGCGATACTAACAGAGTCTGGCAAGAGATACTAACAGAGTCTGGCAAGCGATACTAAGAGAGTCTGGCAAGCGATACTAACAGAGTCTGGCAAACGATTCTAAAAGAGTCTGGCAAGCGATACTAACAGAGTCTGGCAAGCGATACTAACAGAGTCTGGCAAACGATACTACAGAGTCTGGCAAACGATACAACAGAGTCTGGCAAGCGATACTAACAGAGTCTGGCAAGCGATGCTAAGAGTCTGGCAAGCGATACTAACAGAGTCTGGCAAGAGATACTAACAGAGTCTGACAAGCGATACTAACAGAGTCTGGCAAATGATACTACAGAGTCTGGCAAACGATACTAACAGAGTCTGGCTAGCGATACTAACAGAGTCTGGCAAGCGATACTAACAGAGTCTGGCAAGCGATTCTAAAAGTGTCTGGCAAGCGATACTAACAGAGTCTGGCAAGCGATACTAACAGAGTCTGGCAAACGATACTACAGAGTCTGGCAAATGATACTACAGAGTCTGGCAAGCGATACCAACAGAGTCTGGCAAGAGATACTAACAGAGTCTGGCAAGAGATACTAACAGAGTCTGGCAAGAGACACTAACAGAGTCTGGCAAGCGATACTAACAGAGTCTGGCAAGCGACAATAACAGAGTCTGGCAAACGATACTACAGAGTCTTGCAAACGATACAACAGAGTCTGGCAAGCGATACTAACAGAGTCTGGCAAGCGATACTACAGAGTCTGGCAAATGATACTACAGAGTCTGGCAAGCGATACCAACAGAGTCTGGCAAGAGATACTAACAGAGTCTGGCACGCAATACTAACAGAGTCTGGAAAGTGATACTACAGAGTCTGGCAAACGATACTAACAGAGTCTGGCAAGCGATACTAACAGAGTCTGGCAAGCGATACTAACAGAGTCTGGCAAGCGATTCTAACAGAGTCTGGCAAGCGATAATAACAGAGTCTGGCAAGCGATACTACAGAGTCTGGCAAGCGATTCTAACAGAGTCTGGCAATGGATACTAACAGAGTCTGGCAAGCGATACTAACAGAGTCTGGCAAGAGATACTAACACAGTCTGGCAAGAGATACTAACAGAGTCTGGCAAACGATACTACAGAGTCTGGCAAACGATACAACAGAGTCTGGCAAGCGATTCTAACAGAGTCTGGCAAGCGATACTAACAGAGTCTGGCAAGAGATACTAACAGAGTCTGGCAAGAGATACTAACAGAGTCTGGCAAGCGACAATAACAGAGTCTGGCAAACGATACTACAGAGTCTTGCAAACGATACAACAGAGTCTGGCAAGCGATACTAACAGAGTCTGGCAAGCGATACTACAGAGTCTGGCAAATGATACTACAGAGTCTGGCAAGCGATACCAACAGAGTCTGGCAAGAGATACTAACAGAGTCTGGCAAGAGATACTAACAGAGTCTGGCAAGAGACACTAACAGAGTCTGGCAAGCGATACTAACAGAGTCTGGCAAGCGACAATAACAGAGTCTGGCAAACGATACTACAGAGTCTGGCAAACGATACAACAGAGTCTGGCAAGCGATACTAACAGAGTCTGGCAAGCGATGCTAAGAGTCTGGCAAGCGATACTAACAGAGTCTGGCAAGAGATACTAACAGAGTCTGGCACGCGATACTAACAGAGTCTGGCAAGTGATACTACAGAGTCTGGCAAACGATACTAACAGAGTCTGGCAAGCGATACTAACAGAGTCTGGCAAGCGATACTAACAGAGTCTGGCAAGCGATTCTAAAAGAGTCTGGCAAGCGATACTAACAGAGTCTGGCAAGCGATTCTAACAGAGTCTGGCAAGCGATACTACAGAGTCTGGCAAGCGATTCTAACAGAGTCTGGCAAGGGATACTAACAGAGTCTGGCAAGCGATACTAACAGAGTCTGGCAAGAGATACTAACAGAGTCTGGCAAGAGATACTAACAGAGTCTGGCAAGCGATACTAACAGAGTCTGGCAAACGATACTACAGAGTCTGGCAAGCAATATTAACAGAGTCTGGCAAGCGATACTAACAGAGTCTGGCAAGCGATACTAACAGAGTCTCGCAAGAGATACTAACAGAGTCTGGCAAGAGATACTAACAGAGTCTGGCAAGAGATACTAACAGAGTCTGGCAAGCGATACTAACAGAGTCTGGCAAGCGATACTAACAGAGTCTGGCAAACGATACTACAGAGTCTGGCAAACGATACAACAGAGTCTGGCAAGCGATTCTAACAGAGTCTGGCAAGCGATACTAACAGAGTCTGGCAAGAGATACTAACAGAGTCTGGCAAGAGATACTAACAGAGTCTGGCAAGCGACAATAACAGAGTCTGGCAAACGATACTACAGAGTCTTGCAAACGATACAACAGAGTCTGGCAAGCGATACTAACAGAGTCTGGCAAGCGATACTACAGAGTCTGGCAAATGATACTACAGAGTCTGGCAAGCGATACCAACAGAGTCTGGCAAGAGATACTAACAGAGTCTGGCAAGAGATACTAACAGAGTCTGGCAAGAGACACTAACAGAGTCTGGCAAGCGATACTAACAGAGTCTGGCAAGCGACAATAACAGAGTCTGGCAAACGATACTACAGAGTCTGGCAAACGATACAACAGAGTCTGGCAAGCGATACTAACAGAGTCTGGCAAGCGATGCTAAGAGTCTGGCAAGCGATACTAACAGAGTCTGGCAAGAGATACTAACAGAGTCTGGCACGCGATACTAACAGAGTCTGGCAAGTGATACTACAGAGTCTGGCAAACGATACTAACAGAGTCTGGCAAGCGATACTAACAGAGTCTGGCAAGCGATACTAACAGAGTCTGGCAAGCGATTCTAAAAGAGTCTGGCAAGCGATACTAACAGAGTCTGGCAAGCGATTCTAACAGAGTCTGGCAAGCGATACTACAGAGTCTGGCAAGCGATTCTAACAGAGTCTGGCAAGGGATACTAACAGAGTCTGGCAAGCGATACTAACAGAGTCTGGCAAGAGATACTAACAGAGTCTGGCAAGAGATACTAACAGAGTCTGGCAAGCGATACTAACAGAGTCTGGCAAACGATACTACAGAGTCTGGCAAGCAATATTAACAGAGTCTGGCAAGCGATACTAACAGAGTCTGGCAAGCGATACTAACAGAGTCTCGCAAGAGATACTAACAGAGTCTGGCAAGAGATACTAACAGAGTCTGGCAAGAGATACTAACCTGTTGAGGCTCGGGGGCAGTATTGAGACATTTTGAAAAAAATATGTGCCCATTTTTAACTGCCTCCTACACCAACTCAGAAGCTAGGATATGCATATTATTAACACATTCGGATAGAAAACACTCTGAATTTTCTAAAACAGTTTGAATGGTGTCTTTAAGTATAACAAAACTCATATTGCAGGCAAAAACCTGTGAAAAATAGATTTAAAAAAAATTGAATTTTGTGACTGTACTATTTAGTGTCATTGTTTTATAGATACCATAGTGAGAAAGGATTCATTTCGCAACTCCTACGGCTTCCACTAGATGTCAACGATCTTTATAAAGTTGTTTGAAGCGTCTATGATGAACAGAGACCGGATGGCAATGAAGAGAAGTTGACCTCCCTGGGATGTCGTCACTTCATTATTGGCTGCACCTGCGCAATCATGTGATGCGATACATTTTTCAAAGACGTTTTTCAAGACACAGGAGAGGTCGGGTTGAAACATTACTGATGTTTCACGTTAAAAATGGCTCTAAAGATTGATGCTAAACAACGTTTGACATGTTTGAACAATGTAAATAGATTATTTTTTTTACTTTTCGCCGTGACTTTTTAGTAGCCTACCGAAGCGCTAACAACATGGAACAACTTGGAGTTATTTGGACATCAATTATGAACTTTGTCAAAAGAAACCACATTTGTAGTGGACCTGGGATTTCTAGAAGTGCCAATGGATGAAGATAATCAAAGGTAAGGGAATATTGACAATAGTAATTTTGATATTACATGGTTACATATGGTGCTAACCTGTATAGCCTAGCCTATTGTTCTTAGCACAGCACCCGGTTTATTGCAAATTGTGATTTCCCAGTAAAGTTATTTTGAAATCTGGCATTGCAGTAGCATTTACGAAATGTTAAACTATGAATATTTGAATGACAATAATATAATTTACCAATGTTATCGAATAGTAATTTTGTGATTTGTAACGTTGTTCACCGGAAGCATTTGAGAGAAAAAAATCTGATTTTCACCGCTTCGGTAAAATGCTGTTTTTGGATATAAATATCAACTTGATGGAACAAAAAATGCATGTATTGTGTAACATAATGTCTTAGGAGTGTCATCTGAGGAAGATTGTCAAAGGTTGGTGTATAATTCTAGCTGGTTATCCGCTTATGGTGACTCCTGTGTTTGAATTGACAAAACATTACACACAGCTATTTTCAATGTACTCTCCTAACATAACCTAACTTTATGCTTTCGCCGTAAAGCCTCTTTGAAATCGGACAATGTGGTTGGATTTAGGAGATGTTTATCTTTCAAATTGTGAGAAATAGTTGATTGTTTGAGAAATTGAAATTATTAGATTCTTGCAGTTTTTGAATTTCCCGCCGTGGTCTCTTGACAATGAATCCCGATATCGGGATAAGATCCCCAACAGGCTAACAGAGTCTGGCAAGAGATACTAAAAGAGTCTGGCAAGAGATACTAACAGAGTCTGGCAAGCGACACTAACAGAGTCTGGCAAACGATACTACAGAGTCTGGCAAACGATACAACAGAGTCTGGCAAGCGATACTAACAGAGTCTGGCAAGAGATGCTAAGAGTCTGGCAAGCGATACTAACAGAGTCTGGCAAGAGATACTAACAGAGTCTGGCAAGCGATACTAACAGAGTCTGGCAAATGATACTACAGAGTCTGGCAAACGATACTAACAGAGTCTGGCAAGCGATACTAACAGAGTCTGGCAAGCGATACTAACAGAGTCTGGCAAGCGATTCTAAAAGAGTCTGGCAAGCGATACTAACAGAGTCTGGCAAGCGATACTAACAGGGTCTGGCAAGCGATTCTAACAGAGTCTGGCAAGCGATACTAACAGAGTCTGGCAAGCGATACTAACAGAGTCTGGGCAAACGATACTACAGAGTCTGGCAAGCGATACTAAAAGAGTCTGGCAAGCGATACTAACAGAGTCTGGCAAGCAATACTAACGGAGTCTGGCAAAGGATACTACAGAGTCTGGCAAGCGATACTAACAGAGTCTGGCAAGCGATACTAACAGAGTCTGGCAAGAGATACTAACAGAGTCTGGCAAACGAAACTAAAGAGTCTGGCAAGCAATATTAACAGAGTCTGGCAAGCGATACTACAGAGTCTGGCAAGAAATACTAACAGAATCTGGCAAGCGATACTAAAAGAGTCTGGCAAGCGATACTAACAGAGTCTGGCAAGCAATACTAACGGAGTCTGGCAAAGGATACTACAGAGTCTGGCAAGCGATATTAACAGAGTCTGGCAAGCAATACTAACAGAGTCTGGCAAGCGATACTAACAGAGTCTGGCAAGAGATACTAACAGAGTCTGGCAAGAGATACTAACAGAGTCTGGCAAGCGATACTAAGAGAGTCTGGCAAGCGATACTAACAGAGTCTGGCAAACGATTATAAAAGAGTCTGGCAAGCGATACTAACAGAGTCTGGCAAGCGATACTAACAGAGTCTGGCAAACGATACTACAGAGTCTGGCAAACGATACAACAGAGTCTGGCAAGCGATACTAACAGAGTCTGGCAAGCGATACTAACAGAGTCTGGCAAGCGATACTAACAGAGTCTGGCAAGCGATACTAACAGAGTCTGGCAAGCGATGCTAAGAGTCTGGCAAGCGATACTAACAGAGTCTGGCAAGAGATACTAACAGAGTCTGGCACGCGATACTAACAGAGTCTGGCAAGTGATACTACAGAGTCTGGCAAACGATACTAACAGAGTCTGGCAAGCGATACTAACAGAGTCTGGCAAGAGATACTAACAGAGTCTGGCAAGCGATTCTAAAAGAGTCTGGCAAGCGATACTAACAGAGTCTGGCAAGCGATTCTAACAGAGTCTGGCAAGCGATACTACAGAGTCTGGCAAGCGATTCTAACAGAGTCTGGCAAGGGATACTAACAGAGTCTGGCAAGCGATACTAACAGAGTCTGGCAAGAGATACTAACAGAGTCTGGCAAGAGATACTAACAGAGTCTGGCAAGCGATACTAACAGAGTCTGGCAAACGATACTACAGAGTCTGGCAAGCAATATTAACAGAGTCTGGCAAGCGATACTAACAGAGTCTGGCAAGCGATACTAACAGAGTCTGGCAAGCGATACTAACAGAGTCTCGCAAGAGATACTAACAGAGTCTGGCAAGAGATACTAACAGAGTCTGGCAAGAGATATTAACCTGTTGAGGCTCGGGGGCAGTATTGAGACATTTTGAAAAAAATATGTGCCCATTTTTAACTGCCTCCTACACCAACTCAGAAGCTAGGATATGCATATTATTAACACATTCGGATAGAAAACACTCTGAATTTTCTAAAACAGTTTGAATGGTGTCTTTAAGTATAACAAAACTCATATTGCAGGCAAAAACCTGTGAAAAATAGATTTAAAAAAAATTGAATTTTGTGACTGTACTATTTAGTGTCATTGTTTTATAGATACCATAGTGAGAAAGGATTCATTTCGCAACTCCTACGGCTTCCACTAGATGTCAACGATCTTTATAAAGTTGTTTGAAGCGTCTATGATGAACAGAGACCGGATGGCAATGAAGAGAAGTTGACCTCCCTGGGATGTCGTCACTTCATTATTGGCTGCACCTGCGCAATCATGTGATGCGATACATTTTTCAAAGACGTTTTTCAAGACACAGGAGAGGTCGGGTTGAAACATTACTGATGTTTCACGTTAAAAATGGCTCTAAAGATTGATGCTAAACAACGTTTGACATGTTTGAACAATGTAAATAGATTATTTTTTTTACTTTTCGCCGTGAATCCCCCCCGCGCTACTTTTTAGTAGCCTACCGAAGCGCTAACAACATGGAACAACTTGGAGTTATTTGGACATCAATTATGAACTTTGTCAAAAGAAACCACATTTGTAGTGGACCTGGGATTTCTAGAAGTGCCAATGGATGAAGATAATCAAAGGTAAGGGAATATTGACAATAGTAATTTTGATATTACATGGTTACATATGGTGCTAACCTGTATAGCCTAGCCTATTGTTCTTAGCACAGCACCCGGTTTATTGCAAATTGTGATTTCCCAGTAAAGTTATTTTGAAATCTGGCATTGCAGTAGCATTTACGAAATGTTAAACTATGAATATTTGAATGACAATAATATAATTTACCAATGTTATCGAATAGTAATTTTGTGATTTGTAACGTTGTTCACCGGAAGCATTTGAGAGAAAAAAAATCTGATTTTCACCGCTTCGGTAAAATGCTGTTTTTGGATATAAATATCAACTTGATGGAACAAAAAATGCATGTATTGTGTAACATAATGTCTTAGGAGTGTCATCTGAGGAAGATTGTCAAAGGTTGGTGTATAATTCTAGCTGGTTATCCGCTTATGGTGACTCCTGTGTTTGAATTGACAAAACATTACACACAGCTATTTTCAATGTACTCTCCTAACATAACCTAACTTTATGCTTTCGCCGTAAAGCCTCTTTGAAATCGGACAATGTGGTTGGATTTAGGAGATGTTTATCTTTCAAATTGTGAGAAATAGTTGATTGTTTGAGAAATTGAAATTATTAGATTCTTGCAGTTTTTGAATTTCCCGCCGTGGTCTCTTGACAATGAATCCCGATATCGGGATAAGATCCCCAACAGGCTAACAGAGTCTGGCAAGAGATACTAAAAGAGTCTGGCAAGAGATACTAACAGAGTCTGGCAAGCGACACTAACAGAGTCTGGCAAACGATACTACAGAGTCTGGCAAACAATACAACAGAGTCTGGCAAGCGATACTAACAGAGTCTGGCAAGAGATGCTAAGAGTCTGGCAAGCGATACTAACAGAGTCTGGCAAGAGATACTAACAGAGTCTGGCAAGCGATACTAACAGAGTCTGGCAAATGATACTACAGAGTCTGGCAAACGATACTAACAGAGTCTGGCAAGCGATACTAACAGAGTCTGGCAAGCGATACTAACAGAGTCTGGCAAGCGATTCTAAAAGAGTCTGGCAAGCGATACTAACAGAGTCTGGCAAGCGATACTAACAGGGTCTGGCAAGCGATTCTAACAGAGTCTGGCAAGCGATACTAACAGAGTCTGGCAAGCGATACTAACAGAGTCTGGGCAAACGATACTACAGAGTCTGGCAAGCGATACTAAAAGAGTCTGGCAAGCGATACTAACAGAGTCTGGCAAGCAATACTAACGGAGTCTGGCAAAGGATACTACAGAGTCTGGCAAGCGATACTAACAGAGTCTGGCAAGCGATACTAACAGAGTCTGGCAAGAGATACTAACAGAGTCTGGCAAACGAAACTAAAGAGTCTGGCAAGCAATATTAACAGAGTCTGGCAAGCGATACTACAGAGTCTGGCAAGAAATACTAACAGAGTCTGGCAAGCGATACTAAAAGAGTCTGGCAAGCGATACTAACAGAGTCTGGCAAGCAATACTAACGGAGTCTGGCAAAGGATACTACAGAGTCTGGCAAGCGATACTAACAGAGTCTGGCAAGCAATACTAACAGAGTCTGGCAAGCGATACTAACAGAGTCTGGCAAGAGATACTAACAGAGTCTGGCAAGAGATACTAACAGAGTCTGGCAAGCGATACTAAGAGAGTCTGGCAAGCGATACTAACAGAGTCTGGCAAACGATTATAAAAGAGTCTGGCAAGCGATACTAACAGAGTCTGGCAAGCGATACTAACAGAGTCTGGCAAACGATACTACAGAGTCTGGCAAACGATACAACAGAGTCTGGCAAGCGATACTAACAGAGTCTGGCAAGCGATACTAACAGAGTCTGGCAAGCGATACTAACAGAGTCTGGCAAGCGATACTAACAGAGTCTGGCAAGAGATACTAACAGAGTCTGACAAGCGATACTAACAGAGTCTGGCAAATGATACTACAGAGTCTGGCAAACGATACTAACAGAGTCTGGCTAGCGATACTAACAGAGTCTGGCAAGCGATACTAACAGAGTCTGGCAAGCGATTCTAAAAGTGTCTGGCAAGCGATACTAACAGAGTCTGGCAAGCGATACTAACAGAGTCTGGCAAGCGATACTACAGAGTCTGGCAAATGATACTACAGAGTCTGGCAAGCGATACCAACAGAGTCTGGCAAGAGATACTAACAGAGTCTGGCAAGAGATACTAACAGAGTCTGGCAAGAGATACTAACAGAGTCTGGCAAGAGACACTAACAGAGTCTGGCAAGCGATACTAACAGAGTCTGGCAAGCGACAATAACAGAGTCTGGCAAACGATACTACAGAGTCTTGCAAACGATACAACAGAGTCTGGCAAGCGATACTAACAGAGTCTGGCAAGCGATACTACAGAGTCTGGCAAATGATACTACAGAGTCTGGCAAGCGATACCAACAGAGTCTGGCAAGAGATACTAACAGAGTCTGGCACGCAATACTAACAGAGTCTGGAAAGTGATACTACAGAGTCTGGCAAACGATACTAACAGAGTCTGGCAAGCGATACTAACAGAGTCTGGCAAGCGATACTAACAGAGTCTGGCAAGCGATTCTAACAGAGTCTGGCAAGCGATAATAACAGAGTCTGGCAAGCGATACTACAGAGTCTGGCAAGCGATTCTAACAGAGTCTGGCAAGGGATACTAACAGAGTCTGGCAAGCGATACTAACAGAGTCTGGCAAGAGATACTAACACAGTCTGGCAAGAGATACTAACAGAGTCTGGCAAGCGATACTAACAGAGTCTGGCAAGCGATACTAACAGAGTCTGGCAAACGATACTACAGAGTCTGGCAAACGATACAACAGAGTCTGGCAAGCGATACTAACAGAGTCTGGCAAGCGATACTAACAGAGTCTGGCAAGCGATACTAACAGAGTCTGGCAAGAGATACTAACAGAGTCTGGCAAGCGACAATAACAGAGTCTGGCAAAGCGATACTACAGAGTCTTGCAAAGCGATACAACAGAGTCTGGCAAGCGATACTAACAGAGTCTGGCAAGCGATACTACAGAGTCTGGCAAATGATACTACAGAGTCTGGCAAGCGATACCAACAGAGTCTGGCAAGCGATACTAACAGAGTCTGGCAAGCGATACTAACAGAGTCTGGCAAGAGACACTAACAGAGTCTGGCAAGCGATACTAACAGAGTCTGGCAAGCGACACTAACAGAGTCTGGCAAGCGATACTACAGAGTCTGGCAAGCGATACAACAGAGTCTGGCAAGCGATACTAACAGAGTCTGGCAAGCGATACTAAGAGTCTGGCAAGCGATACTAACAGAGTCTGGCAAGAGACACTAACAGAGTCTGGCAAGCGATACTAACAGAGTCTGGCAAGAGATACTAACAGAGTCTGGCAAGAGATACTAACAGAGTCTGGCAAGAGACACTAACAGAGTCTGGCAAGCGATACTAACAGAGTCTGGCAAGCGACAATAACAGAGTCTGGCAAACGATACTACAGAGTCTGGCAAACGATACAACAGAGTCTGGCAAGCGATACTAACAGAGTCTGGCAAGCGATACTACAGAGTCTGGCAAGTGATACTACAGAGTCTGGCAAGCGATACCAACAGAGTCTGGCAAGAGATACTAACAGAGTCTGGCACGCAATACTAACAGAGTCTGGAAAGTGATACTACAGAGTCTGGCAAACGATACTAACAGAGTCTGGCAAGCGATACTAACAGAGTCTGGCAAGCGATACTAACAGAGTCTGGCAAGCGATTCTAACAGAGTCTGGCAAGCGATAATAACAGAGTCTGGCAAGCGATACTACAGAGTCTGGCAAGCGATTCTAACAGAGTCTGGCAAGGGATACTAACAGAGTCTGGCAAGCGATACTAACAGAGTCTGGCAAGCGATACTAACAGAGTCTGGCAAGAGATACTAACAGAGTCTGGCAAGCGATACTAACAGAGTCTGGCAAGCGATACTAACAGAGTCTGGCAAGCGATACTACAGAGTCTGGCAAGCGATACAACAGAGTCTGGCAAGCGATACTAACAGAGTCTGGCAAGCGATACTAACAGAGTCTGGCAAGCGATACTAACAGAGTCTGGCAAGAGATACTAACAGAGTCTGGCAAGCGATAATAACAGAGTCTGGCAAGCGATACTAACAGAGTCTGGCAAGCGATACAACAGAGTCTGGCAAGCGATACTAACAGAGTCTGGCAAGCGATACTACAGAGTCTGGCAAATGATACTACAGAGTCTGGCAAGCGATACCAACAGAGTCTGGCAAGAGATACTAACAGAGTCTGGCAAGAGATACTAACAGAGTCTGGCAAGAGACACTAACAGAGTCTGGCAAGCGATACTAACAGAGTCTGGCAAGCGACAATAACAGAGTCTGGCAAACGATACTACAGAGTCTGGCAAACGATACAACAGAGTCTGGCAAGCGATACTAACAGAGTCTGGCAAGCGATGCTAAGAGTCTGGCAAGCGATACTAACAGAGTCTGGCAAGAGACACTAACAGAGTCTGGCAAGCGATACTAACAGAGTCTGGCAAGCGACAATAACAGAGTCTGGCAAACGATACTACAGAGTCTTGCAAACGATACAACAGAGTCTGGCAAGCAATACTAACAGAGTCTGGCAAGCGATACTACAGAGTCTGGCAAATGATACTACAGAGTCTGGCAAGCGATACCAACAGAGTCTGGCAAGAGATACTAACAGAGTCTGGCACGCAATACTAACAGAGTCTGGAAAGTGATACTACAGAGTCTGGCAAGCGATACTAACAGAGTCTGGCAAGCGATACTAACAGAGTCTGGCAAGCGATACTAACAGAGTCTGGCAAGCGATTCTAAAAGAGTCTGGCAAGCGATACTAACAGAGTCTGGCAAGCGATTCTAACAGAGTCTGGCAAGCGATTCTAACAGAGTCTGGCAAGCGATAATAACAGAGTCTGGCAAGCGATACTACAGAGTCTGGCAAGCGATACTAACAGAGTCTGGCAAGCGATACTAACAGAGTCTGGCAAGAGATACTAACAGAGTCTGGCAAGAGATACTAACAGAGTCTGGCAAGAGATACTAACAGAGTCTGGCAAGCGATACTAACAGAGTCTGGCAAGCGATACTAACAGAGTCTGGCAAACGATACTACAGAGTCTGGCAAACGATACAACAGAGTCTGGCAAGCGATTCTAACAGAGTCTGGCAAGCGATACTAACAGAGTCTGGCAAGAGATACTAACAGAGTCTGGCAAGAGATACTAACAGAGTCTGGCAAGCGACAATAACAGAGTCTGGCAAACGATACTACAGAGTCTTGCAAAGCGATACAACAGAGTCTGGCAAGCGATACTAACAGAGTCTGGCAAGCGATACTACAGAGTCTGGCAAATGATACTACAGAGTCTGGCAAGCGATACCAACAGAGTCTGGCAAGAGATACTAACAGAGTCTGGCACGCAATACTAACAGAGTCTGGAAAGTGATACTACAGAGTCTGGCAAACGATACTAACAGAGTCTGGCAAGCGATACTAACAGAGTCTGGCAAGCGATACTAACAGAGTCTGGCAAGCGATTCTAAAAGAGTCTGGCAAGCGATACTAACAGAGTCTGGCAAGCGATTCTAACAGAGTCTGGCAAGCGATACTAACAGAGTCTGGCAAGCGATACTACAGAGTCTGGCAAGCGATTCTAACAGAGTCTGGCAAGGGATACTACAGAGTCTGGCAAGCGATACTAACAGAGTCTGGCAAGGGATACTAACAGAGTCTGGCAAGCGATACTAACAGAGTCTGGCAAGAGATACTAACACAGTCTGGCAAGAGATACTAACAGAGTCTGGCAAGCGATACTAACAGAGTCTGGCAAGCGATACTAACAGAGTCTGGCAAACGATACTACAGAGTCTGGCAAACGATACAACAGAGTCTGGCAAGCGATTCTAACAGAGTCTGGCAAGCGATACTAACAGAGTCTGGCAAGAGATACTAACAGAGTCTGGCAAGAGATACTAACAGAGTCTGGCAAGCGATAATAACAGAGTCTGGCAAAGCGATACTACAGAGTCTTGCAAAGCGATACAACAGAGTCTGGCAAGCGATACTAACAGAGTCTGGCAAGCGATACTACAGAGTCTGGCAAATGATACTACAGAGTCTGGCAAGCGATACCAACAGAGTCTGGCAAGAGATACTAACAGAGTCTGGCACGCAATACTAACAGAGTCTGGAAAGTGATACTACAGAGTCTGGCAAACGATACTAACAGAGTCTGGCAAGCGATACTAACAGAGTCTGGCAAGCGATACTAACAGAGTCTGGCAAGCGATTCTAAAAGAGTCTGGCAAGCGATACTAACAGAGTCTGGCAAGCGATACTAACAGAGTCTGGCAAGCGATTCTAACAGAGTCTGGCAAGCGATACTACAGAGTCTGGCAAGCGATTCTAACAGAGTCTGGCAAGGGATACTAACAGAGTCTCGCAAGCGATACTAACAGAGTCTGGGCAAACGATACTACAGAGTCTGGCAAGCGATACTAAAAGAGTCTGGCAAGCGATACTAACAGAGTCTGGCAAGCGATACTAACGGAGTCTGGCAAAGCGATACTACAGAGTCTGGCAAGCGATACTAACAGAGTCTGGCAAGCGATACTAACAGAGTCTGGCAAGAGATACTAACAGAGTCTGGCAAACGAAACTAAAAGAGTCTGGCAAGCGATACTAACAGAGTCTGGCAAGCGATACTAACAGAGTCTGGCAAGAAATACTAACAGAGTCTGGCAAGCGATACTAAACAGAGTCTGGCAAGCGATACTAACAGAGTCTGGCAAGCGACAATAACAGAGTCTGGCAAGCGATACTACAGAGTCTTGCAAGCGATACTAACAGAGTCTGGCAAGCGATACTAACAGAGTCTGGCAAGCGATACTACAGAGTCTGGCAAATGATACTACAGAGTCTGGCAAGCGATACCAACAGAGTCTGGCAAGCGATACCAACAGAGTCTGGCAAGAGATACTAACAGAGTCTGGCAAGAGATACTAACAGAGTCTGGCAAGAGACACTAACAGAGTCTGGCAAGCGATACTAACAGAGTCTGGCAAGCGACACTAACAGAGTCTGGCAAACGATACTACAGAGTCTGGCAAACGATACAACAGAGTCTGGCAAGCGATACTAACAGAGTCTGGCAAGCGATGCTAAGAGTCTGGCAAGCGATACTAACAGAGTCTGGCAAGAGATACTAACAGAGTCTGGCACGCGATACTAACAGAGTCTGGCAAGTGATACTACAGAGTCTGGCAAACGATACTAACAGAGTCTGGCAAGCGATACTAACAGAGTCTGGCAAGCGATACTAACAGAGTCTGGCAAGCGATTCTAAAAGAGTCTGGCAAGCGATACTAACAGAGTCTGGCAAGCGATTCTAACAGAGTCTGGCAAGCGATACTACAGAGTCTGGCAAGCGATTCTAACAGAGTCTGGCAAGGGATACTAACAGAGTCTGGCAAGCGATACTAACAGAGTCTGGCAAGAGATACTAACAGAGTCTGGCAAGCGATACTAACAGAGTCTGGCAAACGATACTACAGAGTCTGGCAAGCAATATTAACAGAGTCTGGCAAGCGATACTAACAGAGTCTGGCAAGCGATACTAACAGAGTCTCGCAAGAGATACTAACAGAGTCTGGCAAGAGATACTAACAGAGTCTGGCAAGCGATACTAACAGAGTCTGGCAAGCGATACTAACAGAGTCTGGCAAGCGATACTAACAGAGTCTGGCAAATGATACTACAGAGTCTGGCAAACGATACTAACAGAGTCTGGCAAGCGATACTAACAGAGTCTGGCAAGCGATACTAACAGAGTCTGGCAAGCGATACTAACAGAGTCTGGCAAGAGATACTAACAGAGTCTGGCAAGCGATACTAACAGAGTCTGGCAAAGCGATACTAACAGAGTCTGGCAAGCGATACAACAGAGTCTGGCAAGCGATACTAACAGAGTCTGGCAAGCGATACTACAGAGTCTGGCAAATGATACTACAGAGTCTGGCAAGCGATACCAACAGAGTCTGGCAAGAGATACTAACAGAGTCTGGCAAGAGATACTAACAGAGTCTGGCAAGAGACACTAACAGAGTCTGGCAAGCGATACTAACAGAGTCTGGCAAGCGACAATAACAGAGTCTGGCAAACGATACTACAGAGTCTGGCAAACGATACAACAGAGTCTGGCAAGCGATACTAACAGAGTCTGGCAAGCGATGCTAAGAGTCTGGCAAGCGATACTAACAGAGTCTGGCAAGAGATACTAACAGAGTCTGGCACGCGATACTAACAGAGTCTGGCAAGCGATACTACAGAGTCTGGCAAACGATACTAACAGAGTCTGGCAAGCGATACTAACAGAGTCTGGCAAGCGATACTAAAAGAGTCTGGCAAGCGATACTAACAGAGTCTGGCAAGCGATACTAACGGAGTCTGGCAAAGCGATACTACAGAGTCTGGCAAGCGATACTAACAGAGTCTGGCAAGCGATACTAACAGAGTCTGGCAAGCGATACTAACAGAGTCTGGCAAACGATACTAAAGAGTCTGGCAAGCGATACTAACAGAGTCTGGCAAGCGATACTACAGAGTCTGGCAAGAAATACTAACAGAGTCTGGCAAGCGATACTAAAAGAGTCTGGCAAGCGATACTAACAGAGTCTGGCAAGCGATACTAACGGAGTCTGGCAAAGGATACTACAGAGTCTGGCAAGCGATACTAACAGAGTCTGGCAAGCGATACTAACAGAGTCTGGCAAGCGATACTAACAGAGTCTGGCAAGCGATACTAACAGAGTCTGGCAAGCGATACTAACAGAGTCTGGCAAGCGATACTAACAGAGTCTGGCAAAGCGATACTAAAAGAGTCTGGCAAGCGATACTAACAGAGTCTGGCAAGCGATACTAACAGAGTCTGGCAAGCGATACTACAGAGTCTGGCAAGCGATACTAACAGAGTCTGGCAAGCGATACTAACAGAGTCTGGCAAGCGATACTAACAGAGTCTGGCAAGCGATACTAACAGAGTCTGGCAAGCGATACTACAGAGTCTGGCAAACGATACTAACAGAGTCTGGCAAGCGATACTAACAGAGTCTGGCAAGCGATGCTAACAGAGTCTGGCAAGCGATACTAACAGAGTCTGGCAAGAGATACTAACAGAGTCTGGCAAGCGATACTAACAGAGTCTGGCAAGCGATACTAACAGAGTCTGGCAAGCGATACTAACAGAGTCTGGCAAGCGATGCTAACAGAGTCTGGCAAGCGATACTAACAGAGTCTGGCAAGCGATACTAACAGAGTCTGGCAAGCGATACTAACAGAGTCTGGCAAGTGATACTAACAGAGTCTGGCAAAGCGATACTAACAGAGTCTGGCAAGCGATACTAACAGAGTCTGGCAAGCGATACTAACAGAGTCTGGCAAGCGATTCTAACAGAGTCTGGCAAGCGATACTAACAGAGTCTGGCAAGCGATTCTAACAGAGTCTGGCAAGCGATACTAACAGAGTCTGGCAAGCGATACTAACAGAGTCTGGCAAGCGATACTAACAGAGTCTGGCAAGCGATACTAACAGAGTCTGGCAAGCGATACTAACAGAGTCTGGCAAGCGATACTAACAGAGTCTGGCAAGAGATACTAACAGAGTCTGGCAAGCGATACTAACAGAGTCTGGCAAGCGATACTAACAGAGTCTGGCAAGCGATACTAACAGAGTCTGGCAAGCGACACTAACAGAGTCTGGCAAAGCGATACTACAGAGTCTGGCAAACGATACAACAGAGTCTGGCAAGCGATACTAACAGAGTCTGGCAAGAGATACTAACAGAGTCTGGCAAGCGATACTAACAGAGTCTGGCAAGAGATACTAACAGAGTCTGGCAAGCGATACTAACAGAGTCTGGCAAATGATACTACAGAGTCTGGCAAACGATACTAACAGAGTCTGGCAAGCGATACTAACAGAGTCTGGCAAGCGATAATAACAGAGTCTGGCAAGCGATTCTAAAAGAGTCTGGCAAGCGATACTAACAGAGTCTGGCAAGCGATACTAACAGGGTCTGGCAAGCGATTCTAACAGAGTCTGGCAAGCGATACTAACAGAGTCTGGCAAGCGATACTAACAGAGTCTGGGCAAACGATACTACAGAGTCTGGCAAGCGATACTAAAAGAGTCTGGCAAGCGATACTAACAGAGTCTGGCAAGCGATACTAACGGAGTCTGGCAAAGGATACTACAGAGTCTGGCAAGCGATACTAACAGAGTCTGGCAAGCGATACTAACAGAGTCTGGCAAGAGATACTAACAGAGTCTGGCAAACGATACTAAAGAGTCTGGCAAGCGATATTAACAGAGTCTGGCAAGCGATACTACAGAGTCTGGCAAGAAATACTAACAGAATCTGGCAAGCGATACTAAAAGAGTCTGGCAAGCGATACTAACAGAGTCTGGCAAGCAATACTAACGGAGTCTGGCAAAGGATACTACAGAGTCTGGCAAGCGATATTAACAGAGTCTGGCAAGCGATACTAACAGAGTCTGGCAAGCGATACTAACAGAGTCTGGCAAGAGATACTAACAGAGTCTGGCAAGCGATACTAACAGAGTCTGGCAAGCGATACTAACAGAGTCTGGCAAACGATTCTAAAAGAGTCTGGCAAGCGATACTAACAGAGTCTGGCAAGCGATACTAACAGAGTCTGGCAAACGATACTACAGAGTCTGGCAAACGATACAACAGAGTCTGGCAAGCGATACTAACAGAGTCTGGCAAGCGATGCTAAGAGTCTGGCAAGCGATACTAACAGAGTCTGGCAAGAGATACTAACAGAGTCTGACAAGCGATACTAACAGAGTCTGGCAAATGATACTACAGAGTCTGGCAAACGATACTAACAGCGTCTGGCTAGCGATACTAACAGAGTCTGGCAAGCGATACTAACAGAGTCTGGCAAGCGATTCTAAAAGTGTCTGGCAAGCGATACTAACAGAGTCTGGCAAGCGATACTAACAGAGTCTGGCAAACGATACTACAGAGTCTGGCAAATGATACTACAGAGTCTGGCAAGCGATACCAACAGAGTCTGGCAAGAGATACTAACAGAGTCTGGCAAGAGATACTAACAGAGTCTGGCAAGAGACACTAACAGAGTCTGGCAAGCGATACTAACAGAGTCTGGCAAGCGACAATAACAGAGTCTGGCAAACGATACTACAGAGTCTTGCAAACGATACAACAGAGTCTGGCAAGCGATACTAACAGAGTCTGGCAAGCGATACTACAGAGTCTGGCAAATGATACTACAGAGTCTGGCAAGCGATACCAACAGAGTCTGGCAAGAGATACTAACAGAGTCTGGCACGCAATACTAACAGAGTCTGGAAAGTGATACTACAGAGTCTGGCAAACGATACTAACAGAGTCTGGCAAGCGATACTAACAGAGTCTGGCAAGCGATACTAACAGAGTCTGGCAAGCGATTCTAAAAGAGTCTGGCAAGCGATACTAACAGAGTCTGGCAAGCGATTCTAACAGAGTCTGGCAAGCGATAATAACAGAGTCTGGCAAGCGATACTACAGAGTCTGGCAAGCGATTCTAACAGAGTCTGGCAAGGGATACTAACAGAGTCTGGCAAGCGATACTAACAGAGTCTGGCAAGAGATACTAACACAGTCTGGCAAGAGATACTAACAGAGTCTGGCAAGCGATACTAACAGAGTCTGGCAAGCGATACTAACAGAGTCTGGCAAACGATACTACAGAGTCTGGCAAACGATACAACAGAGTCTGGCAAGCGATTCTAACAGAGTCTGGCAAGCGATACTAACAGAGTCTGGCAAGAGATACTAACAGAGTCTGGCAAGAGATACTAACAGAGTCTGGCAAGCGACAATAACAGAGTCTGGCAAACGATACTACAGAGTCTTGCAAACGATACAACAGAGTCTGGCAAGCGATACTAACAGAGTCTGGCAAGCGATACTACAGAGTCTGGCAAATGATACTACAGAGTCTGGCAAACGATACCAACAGAGTCTGGCAAGCGATACTAACAGAGTCTGGCAAGCGATACTAACAGAGTCTGGAAAGTGATACTACAGAGTCTGGCAAACGATACTAACAGAGTCTGGCAAGCGATACTAACAGAGTCTGGCAAGCGATACTAACAGAGTCTGGCAAGCGATTCTAAAAGAGTCTGGCAAGCGATACTAACAGAGTCTGGCAAGCGATTCTAACAGAGTCTGGCAAGCGATAATAACAGAGTCTGGCAAGCGATACTACAGAGTCTGGCAAGCGATACTAACAGAGTCTGGCAAGGGATACTAACAGAGTCTGGCAAGCGATACTAACAGAGTCTGGGCAAACGATACTACAGAGTCTGGCAAGCGATACTAAAAGAGTCTGGCAAGCGATACTAACAGAGTCTGGCAAGCAATACTAACGGAGTCTGGCAAAGGATACTACAGAGTCTGGCAAGCGATACTAACAGAGTCTGGCAAGCGATACTAACAGAGTCTGGCAAGAGATACTAACAGAGTCTGGCAAGCGAAACTAAAGAGTCTGGCAAGCAATACTAACAGAGTCTGGCAAGCGATACTACAGAGTCTGGCAAGCGATACTAACAGAGTCTGGCAAGCGATACTAAAAGAGTCTGGCAAGCGATACTAACAGAGTCTGGCAAGCAATACTAACGGAGTCTGGCAAAGGATACTACAGAGTCTGGCAAGCGATATTAACAGAGTCTGGCAAGCGATACTAACAGAGTCTGGCAAGCGATACTAACAGAGTCTGGCAAGAGATACTAACAGAGTCTGGCAAGCGATACTAAGAGAGTCTGGCAAGCGATACTAACAGAGTCTGGCAAGCGATTCTAAAAGAGTCTGGCAAGCGATACTAACAGAGTCTGGCAAGCGATACTAACAGAGTCTGGCAAACGATACTACAGAGTCTGGCAAACGATACAACAGAGTCTGGCAAGCGATACTAACAGAGTCTGGCAAGCGATGCTAAGAGTCTGGCAAGCGATACTAACAGAGTCTGGCAAGAGATACTAACAGAGTCTGGCAAGCGATACTAACAGAGTCTGGCAAATGATACTACAGAGTCTGGCAAACGATACTAACAGAGTCTGGCAAGCGATACTAACAGAGTCTGGCAAGCGATACTAACAGAGTCTGGCAAGCGATACTAAAAGAGTCTGGCAAGCGATACTAACAGAGTCTGGCAAGCGATACTAACAGAGTCTGGCAAGCGATACTACAGAGTCTGGCAAGCGATACTAACAGAGTCTGGCAAGCGATACTAACAGAGTCTGGCAAGCGATACTAACAGAGTCTGGCAAGCGATACTAACAGAGTCTGGCAAGAGACACTAACAGAGTCTGGCAAGCGATACTAACAGAGTCTGGCAAGCGACAATAACAGAGTCTGGCAAGCGATACTAACAGAGTCTGGCAAGCGATACTAACAGAGTCTTGCAAAGCGATACTAACAGAGTCTGGCAAGCGATACTAACAGAGTCTGGCAAGCGATACTACAGAGTCTGGCAAATGATACTACAGAGTCTGGCAAGCGATACCAACAGAGTCTGGCAAGCGATACTAACAGAGTCTGGCAAGCAATACTAACAGAGTCTGGAAAGTGATACTACAGAGTCTGGCAAGCGATACTAACAGAGTCTGGCAAGCGATACTAACAGAGTCTGGCAAGCGATACTAACAGAGTCTGGCAAGCGATACTAAAAGAGTCTGGCAAGCGATACTAACAGAGTCTGGCAAGCGATACTAACAGAGTCTGGCAAGCGATACTAACAGAGTCTGGCAAGCGATTCTAACAGAGTCTGGCAAGGGATACTAACAGAGTCTGGCAAGCGATACTAACAGAGTCTGGCAAGCGATACTAACAGAGTCTGGCAAGCGATACTAACAGAGTCTGGCAAGCGATACTAACAGAGTCTGGCAAGCGATACTAACAGAGTCTGGCAAGCGATACTAACAGAGTCTGGCAAACGATACTACAGAGTCTGGCAAACGATACAACAGAGTCTGGCAAGCGATACTAACAGAGTCTGGCAAGCGATACTAACAGAGTCTGGCAAGAGATACTAACAGAGTCTGGCAAGAGATACTAACAGAGTCTGGCAAGCGACAATAACAGAGTCTGGCAAACGATACTACAGAGTCTTGCAAACGATACAACAGAGTCTGGCAAGCGATACTAACAGAGTCTGGCAAGCGATACTACAGAGTCTGGCAAATGATACTACAGAGTCTGGCAAGCGATACCAACAGAGTCTGGCAAGAGATACTAACAGAGTCTGGCAAGCGATACTAACAGAGTCTGGCAAATGATACTACAGAGTCTGGCAAACGATACTAACAGAGTCTGGCAAGCGATACTAACAGAGTCTGGCAAGCGATAATAACAGAGTCTGGCAAGCGATTCTAAAAGAGTCTGGCAAGCGATACTAACAGAGTCTGGCAAGCGATACTAACAGAGTCTGGCAAGCGATACTAACAGAGTCTGGCAAGCGATTCTAACAGAGTCTGGCAAGGGATACTAACAGAGTCTGGCAAGCGATACTAACAGAGTCTGGCAAGCGATACTAACAGAGTCTGGCAAGCGATACTAACAGAGTCTGGCAAAGCGATACTAACAGAGTCTGGCAAGCGATACTAACAGAGTCTGGCAAGCGATACTAACAGAGTCTGGCAAGAGATACTAACAGAGTCTGGCAAGAGATACTAACAGAGTCTGGCAAGCGATACTAACAGAGTCTGGCAAACGATACTAACAGAGTCTGGCAAGCGATACTAACAGAGTCTGGCAAGCGATACTAACAGAGTCTGGCAAGCGATACTAACAGAGTCTGGCAAGAGATACTAACAGAGTCTGGCAAGAGATACTAACAGAGTCTGGCAAGCGATACTAACAGAGTCTGGCAAGAGATACTAACAGAGTCTGGCAAGCGATACTAACAGAGTCTGGCAAGCGATACTAACAGAGTCTGGCAAGCGATACTAACAGAGTCTGGCAAAGCGATACTAACAGAGTCTGGCAAGCGATACTAACAGAGTCTGGCAAGAGATACTAACAGAGTCTGGCAAGCGATACTAACAGAGTCTGGCAAGAGATACAAACAGAGTCTGGCAAGCGATACTAACAGAGTCTGGCAAACGATACTAACAGAGTCTGGCAAACGATACTAACAGAGTCTGGCAAGCGATACTAACAGAGTCTGGCAAGCGATACTAACAGAGTCTGGCAAGCGATTCTAAAAGAGTCTGGCAAGCGATACTAACAGAGTCTGGCAAGCGATACTAACAGGGTCTGGCAAGAGATACTAACAGAGTCTGGCAAGCGATACTAACAGAGTCTGGCAAATGATACTACAGAGTCTGGCAAACGATACTAACAGAGTCTGGCAAGCGATACTAACAGAGTCTGGCAAGCGATAATAACAGAGTCTGGCAAGCGATTCTAAAAGAGTCTGCCAAGCGATACTAACAGAGTCTGGAAGCGATACTAACAGGGTCTGGCAAGCGATTCTAACAGAGTCTGGCAAGCGATACTAACAGAGTCTGGCAAGCGATACTAACAGAGTCTGGGCAAACGATACTACAGAGTCTGGCAAGCGATACTAAAAGAGTCTGGCAAGCGATACTAACAGAGTCTGGCAAGCAATACTAACAGGAGTCTGGCAAAGGATACTACAGAGTCTGGCAAGCGATACTAACAGAGTCTGGCAAGCGATACTAACAGAGTCTGGCAAGCGATACTAACAGAGTCTGGCAAGAAATACTAACAGAATCTGGCAAGCGATACTAAAAGAGTCTGGCAAGCGATACTAACAGAGTCTGGCAAGCAATACTAACAGAGTCTGGCAAACGATACTACAGAGTCTGGCAAATGATACTACAGAGTCTGGCAAAGGATACTACAGAGTCTGGCAAGCGATACTAACAGAGTCTGGCAAGCGATACTAACAGAGTCTGGCAAGAAATACTAACAGAATCTGGCAAGCGATACTAAAAGAGTCTGGCAAGCGATACTAACAGAGTCTGGCAAGCAATACTAACAGAGTCTGGCAAGCGATACTACAGAGTCTGGCAAATGATACTACAGAGTCTGGCAAGCGATACCAACAGAGTCTGGCAAGAGATACTAACAGAGTCTGGCACGCAATACTAACAGAGTCTGGAAAGTGATACTACAGAGTCTGGCAAACGATACTAACAGAGTCTGGCAAGCGATACTAACAGAGTCTGGCAAGCGATACTAACAGAGTCTGGCAAGCGATTCTAAAAGAGTCTGGCAAGCGATACTAACAGAGTCTGGCAAGCGATTCTAACAGAGTCTGGCAAGCGATAATAACAGAGTCTGGCAAGCGATACTACAGAGTCTGGCAAGCGATTCTAACAGAGTCTGGCAAGGGATACTAACAGAGTCTGGCAAGCGATACTAACAGAGTCTGGCAAGAGATACTAACAGAGTCTGGCAAGAGATACTAACAGAGTCTGGCAAGCGATACTAACAGAGTCTGGCAAGCGATACTAACAGAGTCTGGCAAGCGATACTAACAGAGTCTGGCAAGCGATACTAACAGAGTCTGGCAAGCGATACTAACAGAGTCTGGCAAGCGATACTAACAGAGTCTGGCAAGAGATACTAACAGAGTCTGGCAAGAGATACTAACAGAGTCTGGCAAGCGATACTAACAGAGTCTGGCAAAGCGATACTAACAGAGTCTGGCAAGAGATATTAACAGAGTCTGGCAAGCGATACTAACAGAGTCTGGCAAGAGATACTAACAGAGTCTGGCAAGAGATACTAACAGAGTCTGGCAAGAGATACTAACAGAGTCTGGCAAGCGATACTAACAGAGTCTGGCAAACGATACTACAGAGTCTGGCAAACAATACAACAGAGTCTGGCAAGCGATACTAACAGAGTCTGGCAAGAGATGCTAAGAGTCTGGCAAGCGATACTAACAGAGTCTGGCAAGAGATACAAACAGAGTCTGGCAAGCGATACTAACAGAGTCTGGCAAATGATACTACAGAGTCTGGCAAACGATACTAACAGAGTCTGGCAAGCGATACTAACAGAGTCTGGCAAGCGATAATAACAGAGTCTGGCAAGCGATTCTAAAAGAGTCTGCCAAGCGATACTAACAGAGTCTGGAAAGCGATACTAACAGGGTCTGGCAAGCGATTCTAACAGAGTCTGGCAAGCGATACTAACAGAGTCTGGCAAGCGATACTAACAGAGTCTGGGCAAACGATACTACAGAGTCTGGCAAGCGATACTAAAAGAGTCTGGCAAGCGATACTAAAAGAGTCTGGCAAGCGATACTAACAGAGTCTGGCAAGCAATACTAACAGGAGTCTGGCAAAGGATACTACAGAGTCTGGCAAGCGATACTAACAGAGTCTGGCAAGCGATACTAACAGAGTCTGGCAAGAAATACTAACAGAATCTGGCAAGCGATACTAAAAGAGTCTGGCAAGCGATACTAACAGAGTCTGGCAAGCAATACTAACAGAGTCTGGCAAACGATACTACAGAGTCTGGCAAATGATACTACAGAGTCTGGCAAAGGATACTACAGAGTCTGGCAAGCGATACTAACAGAGTCTGGCAAGCGATACTAACAGAGTCTGGCAAGAAATACTAACAGAGTCTGGCAAGCGATACCAACAGAGTCTGGCAAGAGATACCAACAGAGTCTGGCAAGCAATACTAACAGAGTCTGGCAAACGATACTACAGAGTCTGGCAAACGATACTAACAGAGTCTGGCAAGCGATACTAACAGAGTCTGGCAAGCGATACTAACAGAGTCTGGCAAGCGATTCTAAAAGAGTCTGGCAAGCGATACTAACAGAGTCTGGCAAGCGATTCTAACAGAGTCTGGCAAGCGATAATAACAGAGTCTGGCAAGCGATACTAACAGAGTCTGGCAAGCGATACTAACAGAGTCTGGCAAGGGATTCTAACAGAGTCTGGCAAGGGATACTAACAGAGTCTGGCAAGCGATACTAACAGAGTCTGGCAAGAGATACTAACACAGTCTGGCAAGAGATACTAACAGAGTCTGGCAAGCGATACTAACAGAGTCTGGCAAGCGATACTAACAGAGTCTGGCAAACGATACTACAGAGTCTGGCAAACGATACAACAGAGTCTGGCAAGCGATTCTAACAGAGTCTGGCAAGCGATACTAACAGAGTCTGGCAAGCGATACTAACAGAGTCTGGCAAGAGATACTAACAGAGTCTGGCAAGCGATACTAACAGAGTCTGGCAAACGATACTACAGAGTCTGGCAAGCAATATTAACAGAGTCTGGCAAGCGATACTAACAGAGTCTGGCAAGCGATACTAACAGAGTCTGGCAAGAGATACTAACAGAGTCTGGCAAGAGATACTAACAGAGTCTGGCAAGAGATACTAACAGAGTCTGGCAAGAGATACTAACAGAGTCTGGCAAGCGACACTAACAGAGTCTGGCAAACGATACTACAGAGTCTGGCAAACAATACAACAGAGTCTGGCAAGCGATACTAACAGAGTCTGGCAAGAGATGCTAAGAGTCTGGCAAGCGATACTAACAGAGTCTGGCAAGAGATACTAACAGAGTCTGGCAAGCGATACTAACAGAGTCTGGCAAATGATACTACAGAGTCTGGCAAACGATACTAACAGAGTCTGGCAAGCGATACTAACAGAGTCTGGCAAGCGATACTAACAGAGTCTGGCAAGCGATTCTAAAAGAGTCTGGCAAGCGATACTAACAGAGTCTGGAAAGCGATACTAACAGGGTCTGGCAAGCGATTCTAACAGAGTCTGGCAAGCGATACTAACAGAGTCTGGCAAGCGATACTAACATAGTCTGGGCAAACGATACTACAGAGTCTGGCAAGCGATACTAAAAGAGTCTGGCAAGCGATACTAACAGAGTCTGGCAAGCAATACTAACAGGAGTCTGGCAAAAGATACTACAGAGTCTGGCAAGCGATACTAACAGAGTCTGGCAAGCGATACTAACAGAGTCTGGCAAGAAATACTAACAGAATCTGGCAAGCGATACTAAAAGAGTCTGGCAAGCGATACTAACAGAGTCTGGCAAGCGATACTAACAGAGTCTGGCAAGCGATACTAACAGAGTCTGGCAAACGATACTACAGAGTCTGGCAAGCGATACTAACAGAGTCTGGCAAGCGATACTAACAGAGTCTGGCAAGCGATACTAACAGAGTCTGGCAAGAGATACTAACAGAGTCTGGCAAGCGATACTAACAGAGTCTGGCAAGAGATACTAACAGAGTCTGGCAAGCGATACTAACAGAGTCTGGCAAGCGATACTAACAGAGTCTGGCAAGCGATACTACAGAGTCTGGCAAATGATACTACAGAGTCTGGCAAGCGATACCAACAGAGTCTGGCAAGAGATACTAACAGAGTCTGGCACGCAATACTAACAGAGTCTGGAAAGTGATACTACAGAGTCTGGCAAACGATACTAACAGAGTCTGGCAAGCGATACTAACAGAGTCTGGCAAGCGATACTAACAGAGTCTGGCAAGCGATTCTAAAAGAGTCTGGCAAGCGATACTAACAGAGTCTGGCAAGCGATTCTAACAGAGTCTGGCAAGCGATAATAACAGAGTCTGGCAAGCGATACTACAGAGTCTGGCAAGCGATTCTAACAGAGTCTGGCAAGGGATACTAACAGAGTCTGGCAAGCGATACTAACAGAGTCTGGCAAGAGATACTAACAGAGTCTGGCAAGAGATACTAACAGAGTCTGGCAAGCGATACTAACAGAGTCTGGCAAGCGATACTAACAGAGTCTGGCAAGCGATACTAACAGAGTCTGGCAAACGATACTACAGAGTCTGGCAAGCGATACTAACAGAGTCTGGCAAGCGATACTAACAGAGTCTGGCAAGCGATACTAACAGAGTCTGGCAAGAGATACTAACAGAGTCTGGCAAGCGATACTAACAGAGTCTGGCAAACGATACTACAGAGTCTGGCAAGCAATATTAACAGAGTCTGGCAAGCGATACTAACAGAGTCTGGCAAGCGATACTAACAGAGTCTGGCAAGAGATACTAACAGAGTCTGGCAAGAGATACTAACAGAGTCTGGCAAGAGATACTAACAGAGTCTGGCAAGCGATACTAACAGAGTCTGGCAAGAGATACTAACAGAGTCTGGCAAGCGATACTAAAAGAGTCTGGCAAACGATACTAACAGAGTCTGGCAAGCAATACTAACAGAGTCTGGCAAGCGATACTAACAGAGTCTGGCAAGAGATACTAACAGAGTCTGGCAAGCGATACTAACAGAGTCTGGCAAGAGATACAAACAGAGTCTGGCAAGCGATACTAACAGAGTCTGGCAAATGATACTACAGAGTCTGGCAAACGATACTAACAGAGTCTGGCAAGCGATACTAACAGAGTCTGGCAAGCGATACTAACAGAGTCTGGCAAGCGATTCTAAAAGAGTCTGGCAAGCGATACTAACAGAGTCTGGCAAGCGATACTAACAGGGTCTGGCAAGCGATACTAACAGAGTCTGGCAAGCGATACTAACAGAGTCTGGCAAGCGATACTAACAGAGTCTGGCAAGAGATACTAACAGAGTCTGGCAAGCGATACTAACAGAGTCTGGCAAGCGATACTAACAGAGTCTGGCAAGCGATACTAACAGAGTCTGGCAAGCGATACTACAGAGTCTGGCAAAGCGATACAACAGAGTCTGGCAAGCGATTCTAACAGAGTCTGGCAAGCGATACTAACAGAGTCTGGCAAGAGATACTAACAGAGTCTGGCAAGAGATACTAACAGAGTCTGGCAAGCGATACTAACAGAGTCTGGCAAACGATACTACAGAGTCTGGCAAGCAATATTAACAGAGTCTGGCAAGCGATACTAACAGAGTCTGGCAAGCGATACTAACAGAGTCTGGCAAGAGATACTAACAGAGTCTGGCAAGAGATACTAACAGAGTCTGGCAAGAGATACTAACAGAGTCTGGCAAGAGATACTAACAGAGTCTGGCAAGCGACACTAACAGAGTCTGGCAAACGATACTACAGAGTCTGGCAAACAATACAACAGAGTCTGGCAAGCGATACTAACAGAGTCTGGCAAGCGATGCTAAGAGTCTGGCAAGCGATACTAACAGAGTCTGGCAAGAGATACTAACAGAGTCTGGCAAGCGATACTAACAGAGTCTGGCAAATGATACTACAGAGTCTGGCAAACGATACTAACAGAGTCTGGCAAGCGATACTAACAGAGTCTGGCAAGCGATAATAACAGAGTCTGGCAAGCGATTCTAAAAGAGTCTGCCAAGCGATACTAACAGAGTCTGGAAAGCGATACTAACAGGGTCTGGCAAGCGATTCTAACAGAGTCTGGCAAGCGATACTAACAGAGTCTGGCAAGCGATACTAACATAGTCTGGGCAAACGATACTACAGAGTCTGGCAAGCGATACTAAAAGAGTCTGGCAAGCGATACTAACAGAGTCTGGCAAGCAATACTAACAGGAGTCTGGCAAAGGATACTACAGAGTCTGGCAAGCGATACTAACAGAGTCTGGCAAGCGATACTAACAGAGTCTGGCAAGAAATACTAACAGAGTCTGGCAAGCGATACTAACAGAGTCTGGCAAGAGATACTAACAGAGTCTGGCAAGCGACAATAACAGAGTCTGGCAAACGATACTACAGAGTCTTGCAAACGATACAACAGAGTCTGGCAAGCGATACTAACAGAGTCTGGCAAGCGATACTACAGAGTCTGGCAAATGATACTACAGAGTCTGGCAAGCGATACCAACAGAGTCTGGCAAGAGATACTAACAGAGTCTGGCACGCAATACTAACAGAGTCTGGAAAGTGATACTACAGAGTCTGGCAAACGATACTAACAGAGTCTGGCAAGCGATACTAACAGAGTCTGGCAAGCGATACTAACAGAGTCTGGCAAGCGATTCTAAAAGAGTCTGGCAAGCGATACTAACAGAGTCTGGCAAGCGATTCTAACAGAGTCTGGCAAGCGATACTAACAGAGTCTGGCAAGCGATACTACAGAGTCTGGCAAGCGATTCTAACAGAGTCTGGCAAGCGATACTAACAGAGTCTGGCAAGCGATACTAACAGAGTCTGGCAAGAGATACTAACAGAGTCTGGCAAGAGATACTAACAGAGTCTGGCAAGCGATACTAACAGAGTCTGGCAAGCGATACTAACAGAGTCTGGCAAGCGATACTACAGAGTCTGGCAAGCGATACAACAGAGTCTGGCAAGCGATACTAACAGAGTCTGGCAAGCGATACTAACAGAGTCTGGCAAGCGATACTAACAGAGTCTGGCAAGAGATACTAACAGAGTCTGGCAAGCGATACTAACAGAGTCTGGCAAGCGATACTAACAGAGTCTGGCAAGCGATACTAACAGAGTCTGGCAAGCAATACTAACAGAGTCTGGCAAGCGATACTAACAGGGTCTGGCAAGCGATTCTAACAGAGTCTGGCAAGCGATACTAAAAGAGTCTGGCAAGCGATACTAACAGAGTCTGGGCAAGCGATACTAACAGAGTCTGGCAAGCGATACTAAAAGAGTCTGGCAAGCGATACTAACAGAGTCTGGCAAGCAATACTAACAGGAGTCTGGCAAACGATACTACAGAGTCTGGCAAGCGATACTAACAGAGTCTGGCAAGCGATACTAACAGAGTCTGGCAAGAGATACTAAAAGAGTCTGGCAAGCGATACTAACAGAGTCTGGCAAGAGATACTAACAGAGTCTGGCAAGCGATACTAACAGAGTCTGGCAAACGATACTACAGAGTCTGGCAAACGATACTAACAGAGTCTGGCAAGCGATACTAACAGAGTCTGGCAAGCGATACTAACAGAGTCTGGCAAGTGATACTAACAGAGTCTGGCAAGCGATACTAACAGAGTCTGGCAAGCGATACTAACAGAGTCTGGCAAGCGATACTAACAGAGTCTGGAAAGCGATACTAACAGAGTCTGGCAAACGATACTAACAGAGTCTGGCAAGCGATACTAACAGAGTCTGGCAAGCGATACTAACAGAGTCTGGCAAGCGATACTAACAGAGTCTGGCAAGAGATACTAACAGAGTCTGGCAAGCGATACTAACAGAGTCTGGCAAGCGATACTACAGAGTCTGGCAAGCGATACTAACAGAGTCTGGCAAGCGATACTAACAGAGTCTGGCAAGCGATACTAACAGAGTCTGGCAAGCGATTCTAAAAGAGTCTGGCAAGCGATACTAACAGAGTCTGGCAAGCGATTCTAACAGAGTCTGGCAAGCGATAATAACAGAGTCTGGCAAGCGATACTACAGAGTCTGGCAAGCGATTCTAACAGAGTCTGGCAAGGGATACTAACAGAGTCTGGCAAGCGATACTAACAGAGTCTGGCAAGAGATACTAACAGAGTCTGGCAAGAGATACTAACAGAGTCTGGCAAGCGATACTAACAGAGTCTGGCAAGCGATACTAACAGAGTCTGGCAAGCGATTCTAACAGAGTCTGGCAAGCGATACTAACAGAGTCTGGCAAGCGATACTAACAGAGTCTGGCAAGCGATACTAACAGAGTCTGGCAAGCGATACTAACAGAGTCTGGCAAGCGATACTAACAGAGTCTGGCAAGCGATACTAACAGAGTCTGGCAAGCGATACTAACAGAGTCTGGCAAGCGATACTAACAGAGTCTGGCAAGCGATACTAACAGAGTCTGGCAAGCGATACTAACAGGGTCTGGCAAGCGATACTAACAGAGTCTGGCAAGCGATACTAAAAGAGTCTGGCAAGCGATACTAACAGAGTCTGGGCAAGCGATACTAACAGAGTCTGGCAAGCGATACTAACAGAGTCTGGCAAGCGATACTAACAGAGTCTGGCAAGCGATACTAACAGGAGTCTGGCAAAGGATACTACAGAGTCTGGCAAGCGATACTAACAGAGTCTGGCAAGCGATACTAACAGAGTCTGGCAAGAGATACTAACAGAGTCTGGCAAGCGATACTAACAGAGTCTGGCAAGAGATACTAACAGAGTCTGGCAAGCGATAATAACAGAGTCTGGCAAACGATACTACAGAGTCTTGCAAACGATACAACAGAGTCTGGCAAGCGATACTAACAGAGTCTGGCAAGCGATACTAACAGAGTCTGGCAAATGATACTACAGAGTCTGGCAAGCGATACCAACAGAGTCTGGCAAGAGATACTAACAGAGTCTGGCACGCGATACTAACAGAGTCTGGCAAGTGATACTACAGAGTCTGGCAAACGATACTAACAGAGTCTGGCAAGCGATACTAACAGAGTCTGGCAAGCGATACTAACAGAGTCTGGCAAGCGATTCTAAAAGAGTCTGGCAAGCGATACTAACAGAGTCTGGCAAGCGATTCTAACAGAGTCTGGCAAGCGATAATAACAGAGTCTGGCAAGCGATACTACAGAGTCTGGCAAGCGATTCTAACAGAGTCTGGCAAGGGATACTAACAGAGTCTGGCAAGCGATACTAACAGAGTCTGGCAAGAGATACTAACAGAGTCTGGCAAGAGATACTAACAGAGTCTGGCAAGCGATACTAACAGAGTCTGGCAAGCGATACTAACAGAGTCTGGCAAACGATACTACAGAGTCTGGCAAACGATACAACAGAGTCTGGCAAGCGATATTAACAGAGTCTGGCAAGCGATACTAACAGAGTCTGGCAAGCGATACTAACAGAGTCTGGCAAGAGATACTAACAGAGTCTGGCAAGCGATACTAACAGAGTCTGGCAAACGATACTACAGAGTCTGGCAAGCAATACTAACAGAGTCTGGCAAGCGATACTAACAGAGTCTGGCAAAGCGATACTAACAGGGTCTGGCAAGCGATACTAACAGAGTCTGGCAAGCGATACTAACAGAGTCTGGCAAGCGATACTAACAGAGTCTGGGCAAAGCGATACTAACAGAGTCTGGCAAGCGATACTAAAAGAGTCTGGCAAGCGATACTAACAGAGTCTGGCAAGCGATACTAACAGGAGTCTGGCAAAGGATACTAACAGAGTCTGGCAAGCGATACTAACAGAGTCTGGCAAGCGATACTAACAGAGTCTGGCAAGAGATACTAACAGAGTCTGGCAAGCGATACTAAAAGAGTCTGGCAAGCGATACTAACAGAGTCTGGCAAGCGATACTAACGGAGTCTGGCAAAGGATACTAACAGAGTCTGGCAAGCGATACTAACAGAGTCTGGCAAGCGATACTAACAGAGTCTGGCAAGCGATACTAACAGAGTCTGGCAAGAGATACTAACAGAGTCTGGCAAGCGATACTAACAGAGTCTGGCAAGCGATACTAACAGAGTCTGGCAAGCGATACTAAAAGAGTCTGGCAAGCGATACTAACAGAGTCTGGCAAGCGATGCTAAGAGTCTGGCAAGCGATACTAACAGAGTCTGGCAAGAGATACTAACAGAGTCTGGCAAGCGATACTAACAGAGTCTGGCAAATGATACAACAGAGTCTGGCAAACGATACTAACAGAGTCTGGCAAGCGATACTAACAGAGTCTGGCAAGCGATACTAACAGAGTCTGGCAAGCGATACTAAAAGAGTCTGGCAAGCGATACTAACAGAGTCTGGCAAGCGATACTAACAGAGTCTGGCAAACGATACTACAGAGTCTGGCAAATGATACTAACAGAGTCTGGCAAGCGATACCAACAGAGTCTGGCAAGAGATACTAACAGAGTCTGGCAAGAGATACTAACAGAGTCTGGCAAGAGATACTAACAGAGTCTGGCAAGCGACACTAACAGAGTCTGGCAAACGATACTACAGAGTCTGGCAAACGATACAACAGAGTCTGGCAAGCGATACTAACAGAGTCTGGCAAGCGATGCTAACAGAGTCTGGCAAGCGATACTAACAGAGTCTGGCAAGAGATACTAACAGAGTCTGGCACGCGATACTAACAGAGTCTGGCAAGCGATACTACAGAGTCTGGCAAACGATACTAACAGAGTCTGGCAAAGCGATACTAACAGAGTCTGGCAAAGCGATACTAACAGAGTCTGGCAAGCGATACTAACAGAGTCTGGCAAGCGATACTAACAGAGTCTGGCAAGCGATACTAACAGAGTCTGGCAAGCGATACTAACAGAGTCTGGCAAGCGATACTAACAGAGTCTGGCAAGCGATACTAACAGAGTCTGGCAAGCGATACTAACAGAGTCTGGCAAGCGATACTAACAGAGTCTGGCAAGCGATACTAACAGAGTCTGGCAAGCGATACTAACAGAGTCTGGCAAGCGATAATAACAGAGTCTGGCAAGCGATTCTAAAAGAGTCTGGCAAGCGATACTAACAGAGTCTGGCAAGCGATACTAACAGGGTCTGGCAAGCGATTCTAACAGAGTCTGGCAAGCGATACTAACAGAGTCTGGCAAGCGATACTAACATAGTCTGGGCAAACGATACTACAGAGTCTGGCAAGCGATACTAAAAGAGTCTGGCAAGCGATACTAACAGAGTCTGGCAAGCGATACTAACAGGAGTCTGGCAAAGGATACTACAGAGTCTGGCAAGCGATACTAACAGAGTCTGGCAAGCGATACTAACAGAGTCTGGCAAGCGATACTAACAGAGTCTGGCAAGCGATACTAACAGAGTCTGGCAAGCGATACTAACAGAGTCTGGCAAGCGATACTAACAGAGTCTGGCAAGCGATACTAACAGAGTCTGGCAAGCGATACTAACAGAGTCTGGCAAACGATACTACAGAGTCTGGCAAGCGATACCAACAGAGTCTGGCAAGCGATACTAACAGAGTCTGGCAAGCAATACTAACAGAGTCTGGCAAAGTGATACTACAGAGTCTGGCAAGCGATACTAACAGAGTCTGGCAAGCGATACTAACAGAGTCTGGCAAGCGATACTAACAGAGTCTGGCAAGCGATTCTAAAAGAGTCTGGCAAGCGATACTAACAGAGTCTGGCAAGCGATTCTAACAGAGTCTGGCAAGCGATACTAACAGAGTCTGGCAAGCGATACTACAGAGTCTGGCAAGCGATTCTAACAGAGTCTGGCAAGAGATACTAACAGAGTCTGGCAAGCGATACTAACAGAGTCTGGCAAGAGATACTAACAGAGTCTGGCAAGCGATACTAACAGAGTCTGGCAAGCGATACTAACAGAGTCTGGCAAGCGATACTAACAGAGTCTGGCAAACGATACTAACAGAGTCTGGCAAACGATACAACAGAGTCTGGCAAGCGATTCTAACAGAGTCTGGCAAGCGATACTAACAGAGTCTGGCAAGAGATACTAACAGAGTCTGGCAAGAGATACTAACAGAGTCTGGCAAGCGATACTAACAGAGTCTGGCAAACGATACTACAGAGTCTGGCAAGCAATATTAACAGAGTCTGGCAAGCGATACTAACAGAGTCTGGAAAGCGATACTAACAGGGTCTGGCAAGCGATTCTAACAGAGTCTGGCAAGCGATACTAAAAGAGTCTGGCAAGCGATACTAACAGAGTCTGGGCAAGCGATACTAACAGAGTCTGGCAAGCGATACTAAAAGAGTCTGGCAAGCGATACTAACAGAGTCTGGCAAGCAATACTAACAGGAGTCTGGCAAAGGATACTACAGAGTCTGGCAAGCGATACTAACAGAGTCTGGCAAGCGATACTAACAGAGTCTGGCAAGAAATACTAACAGAGTCTGGCAAGCGATACTAACAGAGTCTGGCAAGAGATACTAACAGAGTCTGGCAAGCGACAATAACAGAGTCTGGCAAACGATACTACAGAGTCTTGCAAACGATACAACAGAGTCTGGCAAGCGATACTAACAGAGTCTGGCAAGCGATACTACAGAGTCTGGCAAATGATACTACAGAGTCTGGCAAGCGATACCAACAGAGTCTGGCAAGAGATACTAACAGAGTCTGGCACGCAATACTAACAGAGTCTGGAAAGTGATACTACAGAGTTTGGCAAACGATACTAACAGAGTCTGGCAAGCGATACTAACAGAGTCTGGCAAGCGATACTAACAGAGTCTGGCAAGCGATTCTAAAAGAGTCTGGCAAGCGATACTAACAGAGTCTGGCAAGCGATACTAACAGAGTCTGGCAAGCGATACTAACAGAGTCTGGCAAGCGATACTACAGAGTCTGGCAAGCGATACTAACAGAGTCTGGCAAGGGATACTAACAGAGTCTGGCAAGGGATACTAACAGAGTCTGGCAAGAGATACTAACAGAGTCTGGCAAGAGATACTAACAGAGTCTGGCAAGCGATACTAACAGAGTCTGGCAAGCGATACTAACAGAGTCTGGCAAACGATACTACAGAGTCTGGCAAACGATACAACAGAGTCTGGCAAGCGATTCTAACAGAGTCTGGCAAGCGATACTAACAGAGTCTGGCAAGAGATACTAACAGAGTCTGGCAAGAGATACTAACAGAGTCTGGCAAGCGATACTAACAGAGTCTGGCAAACGATACTACAGAGTCTGGCAAGCAATATTAACAGAGTCTGGCAAGCGATACTAACAGAGTCTGGAAAGCGATACTAACAGGGTCTGGCAAGCGATTCTAACAGAGTCTGGCAAGCGATACTAACAGAGTCTGGCAAGCGATACTAACATAGTCTGGCAAAGCGATACTACAGAGTCTGGCAAGCGATACTAAAAGAGTCTGGCAAGCGATACTAACAGAGTCTGGCAAGCGATACTAACAGGAGTCTGGCAAAGGATACTAACAGAGTCTGGCAAGCGATACTAACAGAGTCTGGCAAGCGATACTAACAGAGTCTGGCAAGAGATACTAACAGAGTCTGGCAAGCGATACTAAAGAGTCTGGCAAGCGATACTAACAGAGTCTGGCAAGCGATACTAACGGAGTCTGGCAAACGATACTAACAGAGTCTGGCAAGCGATACTAACAGAGTCTGGCAAGCGATACTAACAGAGTCTGGCAAGCGATACTAACAGAGTCTGGCAAGCGATACTAACAGAGTCTGGCAAGCGATACTAACAGAGTCTGGCAAGCGATACTAACAGAGTCTGGCAAGCGATTCTAAAAGAGTCTGGCAAGCGATACTAACAGAGTCTGGCAAGCGATGCTAAGAGTCTGGCAAGCGATACTAACAGAGTCTGGCAAGAGATACTAACAGAGTCTGGCAAGCGATACTAACAGAGTCTGGCAAATGATACTACAGAGTCTGGCAAACGATACTAACAGAGTCTGGCAAGCGATACTAACAGAGACTGGCAAGCGATACTAACAGAGTCTGGCAAGCGATTCTAAAAGAGTCTGGCAAGCGATACTAACAGAGTCTGGCAAGCGATACTAACAGAGTCTGGCAAACGATACTACAGAGTCTGGCAAACGATACTACAGAGTCTGGCAAGCGATACCAACAGAGTCTGGCAAGTGATACTAACAGAGTCTGGCAAGTGATACTAACAGAGTCTGGCAAGAGATACTAACAGAGTCTGGCAAGCGACAATAACAGAGTCTGGCAAACGATACTACAGAGTCTGGCAAACGATACAACAGAGTCTGGCAAGCGATACTAACAGAGTCTGGCAAGCGATGCTAAAGAGTCTGGCAAGCGATACTAACAGAGTCTGGCAAGAGATACTAACAGAGTCTGGCACGCGATACTAACAGAGTCTGGCAAGTGATACTACAGAGTCTGGCAAACGATACTAACAGAGTCTGGCAAACGATACTAACAGAGTCTGGCAAAGCGATACTAACAGAGTCTGGCAAGCGATACTAACAGAGTCTGGCAAGCGATACTAACAGAGTCTGGCAAGCGATTCTAACAGAGTCTGGCAAGCGATACTAACAGAGTCTGGCAAGCGATTCTAACAGAGTCTGGCAAGCGATACTAACAGAGTCTGGCAAGCGATTCTAACAGAGTCTGGCAAGCGATACTAAAAGAGTCTGGCAAGCGATACTAACAGAGTCTGGCAAGCGATACTAACAGAGTCTGGCAAGCGATACTAACAGAGTCTGGCAAGCGATACTAACAGAGTCTGGCAAGCGATTCTAAAAGAGTCTGGCAAGCGATACTAACAGAGTCTGGCAAAGCGATACTAACAGGGTCTGGCAAGCGATTCTAACAGAGTCTGGCAAGCGATACTAACAGAGTCTGGCAAGCGATACTAACAGAGTCTGGCAAAGCGATACTAACAGAGTCTGGCAAGCGATACTAAAAGAGTCTGGCAAGCGATACTAACAGAGTCTGGCAAGCGATACTAACAGGAGTCTGGCAAAGGATACTACAGAGTCTGGCAAGCGATACTAACAGAGTCTGGCAAGCGATACTAACAGAGTCTGGCAAGAAATACTAACAGAGTCTGGCAAGCGATACTAACAGAGTCTGGCAAGCGATACTAACAGAGTCTGGCAAGCGATACTAACAGAGTCTGGCAAGCGATACTAACAGAGTCTGGCAAGCGATACTAACAGAGTCTGGCAAATGATACTACAGAGTCTGGCAAGCGATACCAACAGAGTCTGGCAAGAGATACTAACAGAGTCTGGCAAGCGATACTAACAGAGTCTGGCAAGTGATACTACAGAGTCTGGCAAGCGATACTAACAGAGTCTGGCAAGCGATACTAACAGAGTCTGGCAAGCGATACTAACAGAGTCTGGCAAGCGATTCTAAACAGAGTCTGGCAAGCGATACTAACAGAGTCTGGCAAGCGATTCTAACAGAGTCTGGCAAGCGATAATAACAGAGTCTGGCAAGCGATACTAACAGAGTCTGGCAAGCGATTCTAACAGAGTCTGGCAAGCGATACTAACAGAGTCTGGCAAGCGATACTAACAGAGTCTGGCAAGAGATACTAACAGAGTCTGGCAAGAGATACTAACAGAGTCTGGCAAGCGATACTAACAGAGTCTGGCAAGCGATACTAACAGAGTCTGGCAAACGATACTAACAGAGTCTGGCAAACGATACTAACAGAGTCTGGCAAGCGATTCTAACAGAGTCTGGCAAGCGATACTAACAGAGTCTGGCAAGCGATACTAACAGAGTCTGGCAAGCGATACTAACAGAGTCTGGCAAGCGATACTAACAGAGTCTGGCAAACGATACTACAGAGTCTGGCAAGCAATATTAACAGAGTCTGGCAAGCGATACTAACAGAGTCTGGAAAGCGATACTAACAGGGTCTGGCAAGCGATTCTAACAGAGTCTGGCAAGCGATACTAAAAGAGTCTGGCAAGCGATACTAACAGAGTCTGGGCAAACGATACTACAGAGTCTGGCAAGCGATACTAAAAGAGTCTGGCAAGCGATACTAACAGAGTCTGGCAAGCAATACTAACAGGAGTCTGGCAAAGGATACTACAGAGTCTGGCAAGCGATACTAACAGAGTCTGGCAAGCGATACTAACAGAGTCTGGCAAGAAATACTAACAGAGTCTGGCAAGCGATACTAACAGAGTCTGGCAAGAGATACTAACAGAGTCTGGCAAGCGACAATAACAGAGTCTGGCAAAGCGATACTACAGAGTCTGGCAAACGATAACAACAGAGTCTGGCAAGCGATACTAACAGAGTCTGGCAAGCGATACTAACAGAGTCTGGCAAATGATACTACAGAGTCTGGCAAGCGATACCAACAGAGTCTGGCAAGAGATACTAACAGAGTCTGGCAAGCGATACGAACAGAGTCTGGAAAGTGATACTACAGAGTCTGGCAAACGATACTAACAGAGTCTGGCAAACGATACTAACAGAGTCTGGCAAGCGATACTAACAGAGTCTGGCAAGCGATTCTAAAAGAGTCTGGCAAGCGATACTAACAGAGTCTGGCAAGCGATTCTAACAGAGTCTGGCAAGCGATAATAACAGAGTCTGGCAAGCGATACTAACAGAGTCTGGCAAGCGATTCTAACAGAGTCTGGCAAGGGATACTAACAGAGTCTGGCAAGGGATACTAACACAGTCTGGCAAGAGATACTAACAGAGTCTGGCAAGCGATACTAACAGAGTCTGGCAAGCGATACTAACAGAGTCTGGCAAGCGATACTAACAGAGTCTGGCAAACGATACTACAGAGTCTGGCAAACGATACAACAGAGTCTGGCAAGCGATTCTAACAGAGTCTGGCAAGCGATACTAACAGAGTCTGGCAAGCGATACTAACAGAGTCTGGCAAGAGATACTAACAGAGTCTGGCAAGCGATACTAACAGAGTCTGGCAAACGATACTACAGAGTCTGGCAAGCAATATTAACAGAGTCTGGCAAGCGATACTAACAGAGTCTGGAAAGCGATACTAACAGGGTCTGGCAAGCGATTCTAACAGAGTCTGGCAAGCGATACTAACAGAGTCTGGCAAGCGATACTAACATAGTCTGGGCAAACGATACTACAGAGTCTGGGCAAACGATACTACAGAGTCTGGCAAGCGATACTAAAAGAGTCTGGCAAGCGATACTAACAGAGTCTGGCAAGCAATACTAACAGGAGTCTGGCAAAGGATACTACAGAGTCTGGCAAGCGATACTAACAGAGTCTGGCAAGCGATACTAACAGAGTCTGGCAAGAAATACTAACAGAATCTGGCAAGCGATACTAAAAGAGTCTGGCAAGCGATACTAACAGAGTCTGGCAAGCAATACTAACGGAGTCTGGCAAAGGATACTACAGAGTCTGGCAAGCGATATTAACAGAGTCTGGCAAGCAATACTAACAGAGTCTGGCAAGCGATACTAACAGAGTCTGGCAAGAGATACTCACAGAGTCTGGCAAGCGATACTAACAGAGTCTGGCAAGCGATACTAACAGAGTCTGGCAAGCGATTCTAAAAGAGTCTGGCAAGCGATACTAACAGAGTCTGGCAAGCGATGCTAAGAGTCTGGCAAGCGATACTAACAGAGTCTGGCAAGCGATACTAACAGAGTCTGGCAAGCGATACTAACAGAGTCTGGCAAGCGATACTAACAGAGTCTGGCAAATGATACTACAGAGTCTGGCAAGCGATACTAACAGAGTCTGGCAAGCGATACTAACAGAGTCTGGCAAGCGATTCTAAAAGAGTCTGGCAAGCGATACTAACAGAGTCTGGCAAGCGATACTAACAGAGTCTGGCAAACGATACTACAGAGTCTGGCAAATGATACTACAGAGTCTGGCAAGCGATACCAACAGAGTCTGGCAAGAGATACTAACAGAGTCTGGCAAGCGATACTAACAGAGTCTGGCAAGAGACACTAACAGAGTCTGGCAAGCGATACTAACAGAGTCTGGCAAGCGACAATAACAGAGTCTGGCAAACGATACTACAGAGTCTGGCAAACGATACAACAGAGTCTGGCAAGCGATACTAACAGAGTCTGGCAAGCGATGCTAAGAGTCTGGCAAGCGATACTAACAGAGTCTGGCAAGAGATACTAACAGAGTCTGGCACGCGATACTAACAGAGTCTGGCAAGTGATACTACAGAGTCTGGCAAACGATACTAACAGAGTCTGGCAAGCGATACTAACAGAGTCTGGCAAGCGATACTAACAGAGTCTGGCAAGCGATTCTAAAAGAGTCTGGCAAGCGATACTAACAGAGTCTGGCAAGCGATTCTAACAGAGTCTGGCAAGCGATACTACAGAGTCTGGCAAGCGATTCTAACAGAGTCTGGCAAGCGATACTAACAGAGTCTGGCAAGCGATACTAACAGAGTCTGGCAAGAGATACTAACAGAGTCTGGCAAGAGATACTAACAGAGTCTGGCAAGCGATACTAACAGAGTCTGGCAAGCGATACTAACAGAGTCTGGCAAAGCGATACTAACAGAGTCTGGCAAAGCGATACTAACAGAGTCTGGCAAGCGATACTAACAGAGTCTGGCAAGCGATACTAACAGAGTCTGGCAAGAGATACTAACAGAGTCTGGCAAGAGATACTAACAGAGTCTGGCAAGCGATACTAACAGAGTCTGGCAAGCGATACTAACAGAGTCTGGCAAGCGATACTAACAGAGTCTCGCAAGAGATACTAACAGAGTCTGGCAAGCGATACTAACAGGGTCTGGCAAGCGATTCTAACAGAGTCTGGCAAGCGATACTAACAGAGTCTGGCAAGCGATACTAACAGAGTCTGGCAAGCGATACTAACAGAGTCTGGCAAAGCGATACTAACAGAGTCTGGCAAGCGATACTAAACAGAGTCTGGCAAGCGATACTAACAGAGTCTGGCAAGCAATACTAACAGGAGTCTGGCAAAGGATACTAACAGAGTCTGGCAAGCGATACTAACAGAGTCTGGCAAGCGATACTAACAGAGTCTGGCAAGCGATACTAACAGAGTCTGGCAAGCGATACTAAAAGAGTCTGGCAAGCGATACTAACAGAGTCTGGCAAGCGATACTAACGGAGTCTGGCAAAGGATACTACAGAGTCTGGCAAGCGATACTAACAGAGTCTGGCAAGCAATACTAACAGAGTCTGGCAAGCGATACTAACAGAGTCTGGCAAGAGATACTAACAGAGTCTGGCAAGCGATACTAACAGAGTCTGGCAAGCGATACTAACAGAGTCTGGCAAGCGATACTAAAAGAGTCTGGCAAGCGATACTAACAGAGTCTGGCAAGCGATGCTAACAGAGTCTGGCAAGCGATACTAACAGAGTCTGGCAAGAGATACTAACAGAGTCTGGCAAGCGATACTAACAGAGTCTGGCAAGTGATACTACAGAGTCTGGCAAACGATACTAACAGAGTCTGGCAAGCGATACTAACAGAGACTGGCAAGCGATACTAACAGAGTCTGGCAAGCGATTCTAAAAGAGTCTGGCAAGCGATACTAACAGAGTCTGGCAAGCGATACTAACAGAGTCTGGCAAACGATACTACAGAGTCTGGCAAATGATACTACAGAGTCTGGCAAGCGATACCAACAGAGTCTGGCAAGCGATACTAACAGAGTCTGGCAAGCGATACTAACAGAGTCTGGCAAGAGACACTAACAGAGTCTGGCAAGCGATACTAACAGAGTCTGGCAAGCGATAATAACAGAGTCTGGCAAAGCGATACTACAGAGTCTGGCAAACGATACAACAGAGTCTGGCAAGCGATACTAACAGAGTCTGGCAAGCGATGCTAACAGAGTCTGGCAAGCGATACTAACAGAGTCTGGCAAGAGATACTAACAGAGTCTGGCACGCGATACTAACAGAGTCTGGCAAGCGATACTACAGAGTCTGGCAAAGCGATACTAACAGAGTCTGGCAAGCGATACTAACAGAGTCTGGCAAGCGATACTAACAGAGTCTGGCAAGCGATTCTAAAAGAGTCTGGCAAGCGATACTAACAGAGTCTGGCAAGCGATTCTAACAGAGTCTGGCAAGCGATACTACAGAGTCTGGCAAGCGATTCTAACAGAGTCTGGCAAGGGATACTAACAGAGTCTGGCAAGCGATACTAACAGAGTCTGGCAAGAGATACTAACAGAGTCTGGCAAGAGATACTAACAGAGTCTGGCAAGCGATACTAACAGAGTCTGGCAAGCGATACTAACAGAGTCTGGCAAACGATACTAACAGAGTCTGGCAAACAATACAACAGAGTCTGGCAAGCGATACTAACAGAGTCTGGCAAGAGATACTAACAGAGTCTGGCAAGCGATACTAACAGAGTCTGGCAAACGATACTACAGAGTCTGGCAAGCGATACTAACAGAGTCTGGCAAATGATACTACAGAGTCTGGCAAACGATACTAACAGAGTCTGGCAAGCGATACTAACAGAGACTGGCAAGCGATACTAACAGAGTCTGGCAAGCGATTCTAAAAGAGTCTGGCAAGCGATACTAACAGAGTCTGGCAAGCGATACTAACAGGGTCTGGCAAGCGATTCTAACAGAGTCTGGCAAGCGATACTAACAGAGTCTGGCAAGCGATACTAACAGAGTCTGGCAAGCGATACTAACAGAGTCTGGCAAGCGATACTAAAAGAGTCTGGCAAGCGATACTAACAGAGTCTGGCAAGCAATACTAACGGAGTCTGGCAAAGGATACTACAGAGTCTGGCAAGCGATACTAACAGAGTCTGGCAAGCGATACTAACAGAGTCTGGCAAGCGATACTAACAGAGTCTGGCAAAGCGAAACTAAAGAGTCTGGCAAGCAATATTAACAGAGTCTGGCAAGCGATACTAACAGAGTCTGGCAAGAGATACTAACAGAATCTGGCAAGCGATACTAAAAGAGTCTGGCAAGCGATACTAACAGAGTCTGGCAAGCGATACTAACAGAGTCTGGCAAAGGATACTAACAGAGTCTGGCAAGCGATACTAACAGAGTCTGGCAAGCAATACTAACAGAGTCTGGCAAGCGATACTAACAGAGTCTGGCAAGCGATACTAACAGAGTCTGGCAAGCGATACTAACAGAGTCTGGCAAGCGATACTAACAGAGTCTGGCAAGCGATACTAACAGAGTCTGGCAAGAGATACTAACAGAGTCTGGCAAGAGATACTAACAGAGTCTGGCAAGCGATACTAACAGAGTCTGGCAAGCGATAATAACAGAGTCTGGCAAAGCGATACTAACAGAGTCTGGCAAGCGATACTAACAGAGTCTGGCAAGCGATACTAACAGAGTCTGGCAAGCGATACTAACAGAGTCTGGCAAGCGATACTAACAGAGTCTGGCAAGAGATACTAACAGAGTCTGGCAAGCGATACTAACAGAGTCTGGCAAGCGATACTAACAGAGTCTGGCAAGCGATACTAACAGAGTCTGGCAAGCGATACTAACAGAGTCTGGCAAGCGATACTAACAGAGTCTGGCAAGCGATTCTAAAAGAGTCTGGCAAGCGATACTAACAGAGTCTGGCAAGCGATTCTAACAGAGTCTGGCAAGCGATACTAACAGAGTCTGGCAAGCGATACTAACAGAGTCTGGCAAGCGATACTAACAGAGTCTGGCAAGCGATACTAACAGAGTCTGGCAAGCGATACTAACAGAGTCTGGCAAGCGATACTAACAGAGTCTGGCAAGCGATACTAACAGAGTCTGGCAAGAGATACTAACAGAGTCTGGCAAGAGATACTAACAGAGTCTGGCAAGAGATACTAACAGAGTCTGGCAAGAGATACTAACAGAGTCTGGCAAGCGACACTAACAGAGTCTGGCAAACGATACTACAGAGTCAGGCAAACGATACAACAGAGTCTGGCAAGCGATACTAACAGAGTCTGGCAAGAGATGCTAAGAGTCTGGCAAGCGATACTAACAGAGTCTGGCAAGAGATACTAACAGAGTCTGGCAAGCGATACTAACAGAGTCTGGCAAATGATACTACAGAGTCTGGCAAACGATACTAACAGAGTCTGGCAAGCGATACTAACAGAGTCTGGCAAGCGATACTAACAGAGTCTGGCAAGCGATTCTAAAAGAGTCTGGCAAGCGATACTAACAGAGTCTGGCAAGCGATACTAACAGGGTCTGGCAAGCGATTCTAACAGAGTCTGGCAAGCGATACTAACAGAGTCTGGCAAGCGATACTAACATAGTCTGGGCAAACGATACTACAGAGTCTGGCAAGCGATACTAAAAGAGTCTGGCAAGCGATACTAACAGAGTCTGGCAAGCAATACTAACGGAGTCTGGCAAAGGATACTACAGAGTCTGGCAAGCGATACTAACAGAGTCTGGCAAGCGATACTAACAGAGTCTGGCAAGAGATACTAACAGAGTCTGGCAAACGAAACTAAAGAGTCTGGCAAGCAATATTAACAGAGTCTGGCAAGCGATACTACAGAGTCTGGCAAAAAATACTAACAGAATCTGGCAAGCGATACTAAAAGAGTCTGGCAAGAAATACTAACAGAATCTGGCAAGCGATACTAAAAGAGTCTGGCAAGCGATACTAACAGAGTCTGGCAAGCAATACTAACCGAGTCTGGCAAAGGATACTACAGAGTCTGGCAAGCGATATTAACAGAGTCTGGCAAGCAATAGTAACAGAGTCTGGCAAGCGATACTAACAGAGTCTGGCAAGAGATACTAACAGAGTCTGGCAAGCGATACTAACAGAGTCTGGCAAGCGATACTAACAGAGTCTGGCAAACGATTCTAAAAGAGTCTGGCAAGCGATACTAACAGAGTCTGGCAAGCGATACTAACAGAGTCTGGCAAACGATACTACAGAGTCTGGCAAACGATACAACAGAGTCTGGCAAGCGATACTAACAGAGTCTGGCAAGCGATGCTAAGAGTCTGGCAAGCGATACTAACAGAGTCTGGCAAGAGATACTAACAGAGTCTGACAAGCGATACTAACAGAGTCTGGCAAATGATACTACAGAGTCTGGCAAACGATACTAACAGAGTCTGGCAAGCGATACTAACAGAGTCTGGCAAGCGATACTAACAGAGTCTGGCAATCGATTCTAAAAGAGTCTGGCAAGCGATACTAACAGAGTCTGGCAAGCAATACTAACAGAGTCTGGCAAACGATACTACAGAGTCTGGCAAACGATACAACAGAGTCTGGCAAGCGATACTAACAGAGTCTGGCAAGCGATGCTAAGAGTCTGGCAAGTGATACTAACAGAGTCTGGCAAGAGATACTAACAGAGTCTGACAAGCGATACTAACAGAGTCTGGCAAATGATACTACAGAGTCTGGCAAACGATACTAACAGAGTCTGGCAAGCGATACTAACAGAGTCTGGCAAGCGATACTAACAGAGTCTGGCAAGCGATTCTAAAAGAGTCTGGCAAGCGATACTAACAGAGTCTGGCAAGCGATACTAACAGAGTCTGGCAAACGATACTACAGAGTCTGGCAAATGATACTACAGAGTCTGGCAAGCGATACCAAAAGAGTCTGGCAAGAGATACTAACAGAGTCTGGCAAGAGATACTAACAGAGTCAGGCAAACGATACTAACAGAGTCTGGCAAGCGACACTAACAGAGTCTGGCAAGCGATAATAACAGAGTCTGGCAAGCGATACTAACAGAGTCTGGCAAGCGATACTAACAGAGTCTGGCAAGCGATACTAAAAGAGTCTGGCAAGCGATACTAACAGAGTCTGGCAAGCGATACTAACAGAGTCTGGCAAGCGATACTAAAAGAGTCTGGCAAGCGATACTAACAGAGTCTGGCAAGCGATACTAACAGGAGTCTGGCAAAGGATACTACAGAGTCTGGCAAGCGATACTAACAGAGTCTGGCAAGCGATACTAACAGAGTCTGGCAAGCGATACTAACAGAGTCTGGCAAGCGATACTAACAGAGTCTGGCAAGAGATACTAACAGAGTCTGGCAAGCGACAATAACAGAGTCTGGCAAACGATACTACAGAGTCTGGCAAACGATACAACAGAGTCTGGCAAGCGATACTAACAGAGTCTGACAAGCGATACTAACAGAGTCTGGCAAATGATACTACAGAGTCTGGCAAGCGATACCAACAGAGTCTGGCAAGAGATACTAACAGAGTCTGGCAAGCGATACTAACAGAGTCTGGAAAGTGATACTACAGAGTCTGGCAAACGATACTAACAGAGTCTGGCAAGCGATACTAACAGAGTCTGGCAAGCGATACTAACAGAGTCTGGCAAGCGATTCTAACAGAGTCTGGCAAGCGATACTAACAGAGTCTGGCAAGCGATTCTAACAGAGTCTGGCAAGCGATAATAACAGAGTCTGGCAAGCGATACTACAGAGTCTGGCAAGCGATTCTAACAGAGTCTGGCAAGGGATACTAACAGAGTCTGGCAAGCGATACTAACAGAGTCTGGCAAGAGATACTAACAGAGTCTGGCAAGAGATACTAACAGAGTCTGGCAAGCGATACTAACAGAGTCTGGCAAGCGATACTAACAGAGTCTGGCAAACGATACTACAGAGTCTGGCAAACGATACAACAGAGTCTGGCAAGCGATTCTAACAGAGTCTGGCAAGCGATACTAACAGAGTCTGGCAAGCGATACTAACAGAGTCTGGCAAGAGATACTAACAGAGTCTGGCAAGCGATACTAACAGAGTCTGGCAAAGCGATACTAACAGAGTCTGGCAAGCGATACTAACAGAGTCTGGCAAGCGATACTAACAGAGTCTGGCAAGCGATACTAACAGGGTCTGGCAAGCGATTCTAACAGAGTCTGGCAAGCGATACTAACAGAGTCTGGCAAGCGATACTAACATAGTCTGGGCAAACGATACTACAGAGTCTGGCAAGCGATACTAAAAGAGTCTGGCAAGCGATACTAACAGAGTCTGGCAAGCGATACTAACAGGAGTCTGGCAAAGGATACTAACAGAGTCTGGCAAGCGATACTAACAGAGTCTGGCAAGCGATACTAACAGAGTCTGGCAAGAAATACTAACAGAGTCTGGCAAGCGATACTAAAAGAGTCTGGCAAGCGATACTAACAGAGTCTGGCAAGCGATACTAACAGAGTCTGGCAAGCGATACTAACAGAGTCTGGCAAGCGATACTAACAGAGTCTGGCAAGCGATACTAACAGAGTCTGGCAAGCGATACTAACAGAGTCTGGCAAGCGATACTAACAGAGTCTGGCAAGCGATACTAACAGAGTCTGGCAAGCGATACTAACAGAGTCTGGCAAGCGATACTAAAAGAGTCTGGCAAGCGATACTAACAGAGTCTGGCAAGCGATGCTAACAGAGTCTGGCAAGCGATACTAACAGAGTCTGGCAAGAGATACTAACAGAGTCTGGCAAGCGATACTAACAGAGTCTGGCAAATGATACTACAGAGTCTGGCAAAGCGATACTAACAGAGTCTGGCAAGCGATACTAACAGAGACTGGCAAGCGATACTAACAGAGTCTGGCAAGCGATACTAAAAGAGTCTGGCAAGCGATACTAACAGAGTCTGGCAAGCGATACTAACAGAGTCTGGCAAAGCGATACTACAGAGTCTGGCAAGCGATACTAACAGAGTCTGGCAAGCGATACTAACAGAGTCTGGCAAGAGATACTAACACAGTCTGGCAAGAGATACTAACAGAGTCTGGCAAGCGATACTAACAGAGTCTGGCAAGCGATACTAACAGAGTCTGGCAAACGATACTACAGAGTCTGGCAAACGATACAACAGAGTCTGGCAAGCGATACTAACAGAGTCTGGCAAGCGATACTAACAGAGTCTGGCAAGCGATACTAACAGAGTCTGGCAAGAGATACTAACAGAGTCTGGCAAGCGATACTAACAGAGTCTGGCAAGAGATACTAACAGAGTCTGGCAAACGATACTAACAGAGTCTGGCAAGCGATACTAACAGAGTCTGGCAAGCGATACTAACAGAGTCTGGCAAGCGATACTAACAGAGTCTGGCAAGCGATTCTAAAAGAGTCTGGCAAGCGATACTAACAGAGTCTGGCAAGCGATTCTAACAGAGTCTGGCAAGCGATACTACAGAGTCTGGCAAGCGATTCTAACAGAGTCTGGCAAGCGATACTAACAGAGTCTGGCAAATGATACTACAGAGTCTGGCAAACGATACTAACAGAGTCTGGCAAGCGATACTAACAGAGTCTGGCAAGCGATACTAACAGAGTCTGGCAAGCGATACTAAAAGAGTCTGGCAAGCGATACTAACAGAGTCTGGCAAGCGATACTAACAGGGTCTGGCAAGCGATTCTAACAGAGTCTGGCAAGCGATACTAACAGAGTCTGGCAAGCGATACTAACATAGTCTGGGCAAACGATACTAACAGAGTCTGGCAAGCGATACTAAAAGAGTCTGGCAAGCGATACTAACAGAGTCTGGCAAGCGATACTAACAGGAGTCTGGCAAAGGATACTACAGAGTCTGGCAAGCGATACTAACAGAGTCTGGCAAGCGATACTAACAGAGTCTGGCAAGAGATACTAACAGAGTCTGGCAAGCGATACTAACAGAGTCTGGCAAGAGATACTAACAGAGTCTGGCAAGCGACAATAACAGAGTCTGGCAAAGCGATACTAACAGAGTCTTGCAAACGATACTAACAGAGTCTGGCAAGCGATACTAACAGAGTCTGGCAAGCGATACTAACAGAGTCTGGCAAATGATACTACAGAGTCTGGCAAGCGATACCAACAGAGTCTGGCAAGAGATACTAACAGAGTCTGGCAAGCGATACTAACAGAGTCTGGAAAGTGATACTACAGAGTCTGGCAAACGATACTAACAGAGTCTGGCAAGCGATACTAACAGAGTCTGGCAAGCGATACTAACAGAGTCTGGCAAGCGATACTAAAAGAGTCTGGCAAGCGATACTAACAGAGTCTGGCAAGCGATTCTAACAGAGTCTGGCAAGCGATAATAACAGAGTCTGGCAAGCGATACTACAGAGTCTGGCAAGCGATACTAACAGAGTCTGGCAAGGGATACTAACAGAGTCTGGCAAGCGATACTAACAGAGTCTGGCAAGAGATACTAACAGAGTCTGGCAAGCGATACTAACAGAGTCTGGCAAGCGATACTAACAGAGTCTGGCAAGCGATACTAACAGAGTCTGGCAAAGCGATACTAACAGAGTCTGGCAAAGCGATACAACAGAGTCTGGCAAGCGATACTAACAGAGTCTGGCAAGCGATACTAACAGAGTCTGGCAAGCGATACTAACAGAGTCTGGCAAGAGATACTAACAGAGTCTGGCAAGCGATACTAACAGAGTCTGGCAAAGCGATACTAACAGAGTCTGGCAAGCGATACTAACAGAGTCTGGCAAGCGATACTAACAGAGTCTGGCAAGCGATACTAACAGAGTCTGGCAAGCGATTCTAACAGAGTCTGGCAAGCGATACTAAAAGAGTCTGGCAAGCGATACTAACAGAGTCTGGGCAAGCGATACTAACAGAGTCTGGCAAGCGATACTAAAAGAGTCTGGCAAGCGATACTAACAGAGTCTGGCAAGCGATACTAACAGAGTCTGGCAAGCGATACTACAGAGTCTGGCAAGCGATACTAACAGAGTCTGGCAAGCGATACTAACAGAGTCTGGCAAGAGATACTAACAGAGTCTGGCAAGCGATACTAACAGAGTCTGGCAAGAGATACTAACAGAGTCTGGCAAGCGACAATAACAGAGTCTGGCAAAGCGATACTACAGAGTCTTGCAAACGATACAACAGAGTCTGGCAAGCGATACTAACAGAGTCTGGCAAGCGATACTACAGAGTCTGGCAAATGATACTACAGAGTCTGGCAAGCGATACCAACAGAGTCTGGCAAGAGATACTAACAGAGTCTGGCAAGCGATACTAACAGAGTCTGGAAAGTGATACTACAGAGTCTGGCAAACGATACTAACAGAGTCTGGCAAGCGATACTAACAGAGTCTGGCAAGCGATACTAACAGAGTCTGGCAAGCGATACTAAAAGAGTCTGGCAAGCGATACTAACAGAGTCTGGCAAGCGATACTAACAGAGTCTGGCAAGCGATAATAACAGAGTCTGGCAAGCGATACTAACAGAGTCTGGCAAGCGATTCTAACAGAGTCTGGCAAGGGATACTAACAGAGTCTGGCAAGCGATACTAACAGAGTCTGGCAAGAGATACTAACAGAGTCTGGCAAGAGATACTAACAGAGTCTGGCAAGCGATACTAACAGAGTCTGGCAAGCGATACTAACAGAGTCTGGCAAAGCGATACTAACAGAGTCTGGCAAAGCGATACTAACAGAGTCTGGCAAGCGATACTAACAGAGTCTGGCAAGCGATACTAACAGAGTCTGGCAAGAGATACTAACAGAGTCTGGCAAGAGATACTAACAGAGTCTGGCAAGCGATACTAACAGAGTCTGGCAAGCGATACTAACAGAGTCTGGCAAGCGATACTAACAGAGTCTGGCAAGCGATACTAACAGAGTCTGGCAAAGCGATACTAACAGGGTCTGGCAAGCGATTCTAACAGAGTCTGGCAAGCGATACTAACAGAGTCTGGCAAGCGATACTAACAGAGTCTGGCAAAGCGATACTAACAGAGTCTGGGCAAGCGATACTAACAGAGTCTGGCAAGCGATACTAAAAGAGTCTGGCAAGCGATACTAACAGAGTCTGGCAAGCAATACTAACAGGAGTCTGGCAAAGGATACTACAGAGTCTGGCAAGCGATACTAACAGAGTCTGGCAAGCGATACTAACAGAGTCTGGCAAGAAATACTAACAGAATCTGGCAAGCGATACTAAAAGAGTCTGGCAAGCGATACTAACAGAGTCTGGCAAGCAATACTAACGGAGTCTGGCAAAGGATACTACAGAGTCTGGCAAGCGATATTAACAGAGTCTGGCAAGCAATACTAACAGAGTCTGGCAAGCGATACTAACAGAGTCTGGCAAGAGATACTCACAGAGTCTGGCAAGCGATACTAACAGAGTCTGGCAAGCGATACTAACAGAGTCTGGCAAGCGATTCTAAAAGAGTCTGGCAAGCGATACTAACAGAGTCTGGCAAGCGATGCTAAGAGTCTGGCAAGCGATACTAACAGAGTCTGGCAAGAGATACTAACAGAGTCTGGCAAGCGATACTAACAGAGTCTGGCAAATGATACTACAGAGTCTGGCAAACGATACTAACAGAGTCTGGCAAGCGATACTAACAGAGACTGGCAAGCGATACTAACAGAGTCTGGCAAGCGATTCTAAAAGAGTCTGGCAAGCGATACTAACAGAGTCTGGCAAGCGATACTAACAGTGTCTGGCAAACGATACTACAGAGTCTGGCAAATGATACTACAGAGTCTGGCAAGCGATTCCAACAGAGTCTGGCAAGAGATACTATCAGAGTCTGGCAAGAGATACTAACAGAGTCTGGCAAGAGACACTAACAGAGTCTGGCAAGCGATACTAACAGAGTCTGGCAAGCGACAATAACAGAGTCTGGCAAACGATACTACAGAGTCTGGCAAACGATACTAACAGAGTCTGGCAAGCGATACTAACAGAGTCTGGCAAGCGATGCTAACAGAGTCTGGCAAGCGATACTAACAGAGTCTGGCAAGAGATACTAACAGAGTCTGGCAAGCGATACTAACAGAGTCTGGCAAGCGATACTACAGAGTCTGGCAAACGATACTAACAGAGTCTGGCAAGCGATACTAACAGAGTCTGGCAAGCGATACTAACAGAGTCTGGCAAGCGATACTAAAAGAGTCTGGCAAGCGATACTAACAGAGTCTGGCAAGCGATACTAACAGAGTCTGGCAAGCGATACTAACAGAGTCTGGCAAGCGATACTAACAGAGTCTGGCAAACGATACTAACAGAGTCTGGCAAGCGATACTAACAGAGTCTGGCAAGCGATACTAACAGAGTCTGGCAAGCGATACTAACAGAGTCTGGCAAGCGATACTAACAGAGTCTGGCAAGAGATACTAACAGAGTCTGGCAAGCGATACTAACAGAGTCTGGCAAGCGATACTAACAGAGTCTGGCAAAGCGATACTAACAGAGTCTGGCAAGCGATACTAACAGAGTCTGGCAAGCGATACTAACAGAGTCTGGCAAGCGATTCTAAAAGAGTCTGGCAAGCGATACTAACAGAGTCTGGCAAGCGATACTAACAGAGTCTGGCAAGCGATACTAACAGAGTCTGGCAAGCGATACTAACAGAGTCTGGCAAGCGATACTAACAGAGTCTGGCAAGCGATACTAACAGAGTCTGGCAAGAGATACTAACAGAGTCTGGCAAGAGATACTAACAGAGTCTGGCAAGCGATACTAACAGAGTCTGGCAAGAGATACTAACAGAGTCTGGCAAGAGATACTAACAGAGTCTGGCAAGAGATACTAACAGAGTCTGGCAAGAGATACTAACAGAGTCTGGCAAGCGACACTAACAGAGTCTTGCAAACGATACTACAGAGTCAAGCAAACAATACAACAGAGTCTGGCAAGCGATACTAACAGAGTCTGGCAAGAGATGCTAAGAGTCTGGCAAGCGATACTAACAGAGTCTGGCAAGAGATACTAACAGAGTCTGGCAAGCGATACTAACAGAGTCTGGCAAATGATACTACAGAGTCTGGCAAACGATACTAACAGAGTCTGGCAAGCGATACTAACAGATTCTGGCAAGCGATAATAACAGAGTCTGGCAAGCGATTCTAAAAGAGTCTGGCAAGCGATACTAACAGAGTCTGGCAAGCGATACTAACAGGGTCTGGCAAGCGATTCTAACAGAGTCTGGCAAGCGATACTAACAGAGTCTGGCAAGCGATACTAACAGAGTCTGGGCAAACGATACTACAGAGTCTGGCAAGCGATACTAAAAGAGTCTGGCAAGCGATACTACAGAGTCTGGCAAGCGATACTAACAGAGTCTGGCAAAGGATACTACAGAGTCTGGCAAGCGATACTAACAGAGTCTGGCAAGCGATACTAACAGAGTCTGGCAAGAGATACTAACAGAGTCTGGCAAACGAAACTAAAGAGTCTGGCAAGCAATATTAACAGAGTCTGGCAAGCGATACTACAGAGTCTGGCAAGAAATACTAACAGAATCTGGCAAGCGATACTAAAAGAGTCTGGCAAGCGATACTAACAGAGTCTGGCAAGCAATACTAACCGAGTCTGGCAAAGGATACTACAGAGTCTGGCAAGCGATATTAACAGAGTCTGGCAAGCAATACTAACAGAGTCTGGCAAGCGATACTAACAGAGTCTGGCAAGAGATACTAACAGAGTCTGGCAAGCGATACTAACAGAGTCTGGCAAGCGATACTAACAGAGTCTGGCAAGTGATACTAACAGAGTCTGGCAAGAGATACTAACAGAGTCTGGCAAGAGACACTAACAGAGTCTGGCAAGCGATACTAACAGAGTCTGGCAAGCGACAATAACAGAGTCTGGCAAACGATACTACAGAGTCTGGCAAACGATACAACAGAGTCTGGCAAGCGATACTAACAGAGTCTGGCAAGCGATGCTAAGAGTCTGGCAAGCGATACTAACAGAGTCTGGCAAGAGATACTAACAGAGTCTGGCAAGCGATACTAACAGAGTCTGGCAAGTGATACTACAGAGTCTGGCAAACGATACTAACAGAGTCTGGCAAGCGATACTAACAGAGTCTGGCAAGCGATACTAACAGAGTCTGGCAAGCGATTCTAAAAGAGTCTGGCAAGCGATACTAACAGAGTCTGGCAAGCGATACTAACAGAGTCTGGCAAGCGATACTAACAGAGTCTGGCAAGCGATACTAACAGAGTCTGGCAAGCGATACTAACAGAGTCTGGCAAGCGATACTAACAGAGTCTGGCAAGCGATACTAACAGAGTCTGGCAAGCGATACTAACAGAGTCTGGCAAATGATACTACAGAGTCTGGCAAGCGATACTAACAGAGTCTGGCAAGTGATACTAACAGAGTCTGGCAAGCGATACTAACAGAGTCTGGCAAGAGATACTAACAGAGTCTGGCAAGCGATAATAACAGAGTCTGGCAAACGATACTAACAGAGTCTGGCAAACGATACAACAGAGTCTGGCAAGCGATACTAACAGAGTCTGGCAAGCGATGCTAACAGAGTCTGGCAAGCGATACTAACAGAGTCTGGCAAGAGATACTAACAGAGTCTGGCAAGCGATACTAACAGAGTCTGGCAAGCGATACTAACAGAGTCTGGCAAGCGATACTAACAGAGTCTGGCAAGCGATACTAACAGAGTCTGGCAAGCGATACTAACAGAGTCTGGCAAGCGATACTAACAGAGTCTGGCAAGCGATACTAAAAGAGTCTGGCAAGCGATACTAACAGAGTCTGGCAAGCGATTCTAACAGAGTCTGGCAAGCGATACTAACAGAGTCTGGCAAGCGATACTAACAGAGTCTGGCAAGCGATACTAACAGAGTCTGGCAAATGATACTACAGAGTCTGGCAAGCGATACTAACAGAGTCTGGCAAGCGATACTAACAGAGTCTGGCAAGCGATAATAACAGAGTCTGGCAAGCGATTCTAAAAGAGTCTGGCAAGCGATACTAACAGAGTCTGGCAAGCGATACTAACAGAGTCTGGCAAGCGATTCTAACAGAGTCTGGCAAGCGATACTAACAGAGTCTGGCAAGAAATACTAACAGAATCTGGCAAGCGATACTAAAAGAGTCTGGCAAGCGATACTAAAAGAGTCTGGCAAGCGATACTAACAGAGTCTGGCAAGCAATACTAACAGGAGTCTGGCAAAGGATACTACAGAGTCTGGCAAGCGATACTAACAGAGTCTGGCAAGCGATACTAACAGAGTCTGGCAAGAAATACTAACAGAGTCTGGCAAGCGATACTAACAGAGTCTGGCAAGAGATACTAACAGAGTCTGGCAAGCGACAATAACAGAGTCTGGCAAACGATACTACAGAGTCTTGCAAACGATACAACAGAGTCTGGCAAGCGATACTAACAGAGTCTGGCAAGCGATACTAACAGAGTCTGGCAAATGATACTACAGAGTCTGGCAAGCGATACCAACAGAGTCTGGCAAGAGATACTAACAGAGTCTGGCACGCGATACTAACAGAGTCTGGCAAGTGATACTACAGAGTCTGGCAAACGATACTAACAGAGTCTGGCAAGCGATACTAACAGAGTCTGGCAAGCGATACTAACAGAGTCTGGCAAGCGATTCTAAAAGAGTCTGGCAAGCGATACTAACAGAGTCTGGCAAGCGATTCTAACAGAGTCTGGCAAGCGATAATAACAGAGTCTGGCAAGCGATACTAACAGAGTCTGGCAAGCGATACTAACAGAGTCTGGCAAGGGATACTAACAGAGTCTGGCAAGCGATACTAACAGAGTCTGGCAAGAGATACTAACAGAGTCTGGCAAGAGATACTAACAGAGTCTGGCAAGCGATACTAACAGAGTCTGGCAAGCGATACTAACAGAGTCTGGCAAGCGATACTAACAGAGTCTGGCAAACGATACTAACAGAGTCTGGCAAGCGATGCTAAGAGTCTGGCAAGCGATACTAACAGAGTCTGGCAAGAGATACTAACAGAGTCTGGCAAGAGATACTAACAGAGTCTGGCAAGCGATACTAACAGAGTCTGGCAAACGATACTACAGAGTCTGGCAAGCAATATTAACAGAGTCTGGCAAGCGATACTAACAGAGTCTGGAAAGCGATACTAACAGGGTCTGGCAAGCGATTCTAACAGAGTCTGGCAAGCGATACTAAAAGAGTCTGGCAAGCGATACTAACATAGTCTGGGCAAACGATACTACAGAGTCTGGCAAGCGATACTAAAAGAGTCTGGCAAGCGATACTAACAGAGTCTGGCAAGCAATACTAACAGGAGTCTGGCAAAGGATACTACAGAGTCTGGCAAGCGATACTAACAGAGTCTGGCAAGCGATACTAACAGAGTCTGGCAAGAAATACTAACAGAGTCTGGCAAGCGATACTAACAGAGTCTGGCAAGAGATACTAACAGAGTCTGGCAAGCGACAATAACAGAGTCTGGCAAACGATACTACAGAGTCTTGCAAACGATACAACAGAGTCTGGCAAGCGATACTAACAGAGTCTGGCAAGCGATACTAACAGAGTCTGGCAAATGATACTAACAGAGTCTGGCAAGCGATACCAACAGAGTCTGGCAAGAGATACTAACAGAGTCTGGCACGCAATACTAACAGAGTCTGGAAAGTGATACTACAGAGTTTGGCAAACGATACTAACAGAGTCTGGCAAGCGATACTAACAGAGTCTGGCAAGCGATACTAACAGAGTCTGGCAAGCGATTCTAAAAGAGTCTGGCAAGCGATACTAACAGAGTCTGGCAAGCGATACTAACAGAGTCTGGCAAGCGATAATAACAGAGTCTGGCAAGCGATACTAACAGAGTCTGGCAAGCGATTCTAACAGAGTCTGGCAAGGGATACTAACAGAGTCTGGCAAGCGATACTAACAGAGTCTGGCAAGAGATACTAACAGAGTCTGGCAAGAGATACTAACAGAGTCTGGCAAGCGATACTAACAGAGTCTGGCAAGCGATACTAACAGAGTCTGGCAAACGATACTACAGAGTCTGGCAAACGATACAACAGAGTCTGGCAAGCGATACTAACAGAGTCTGGCAAGCGATACTAACAGAGTCTGGCAAGAGATACTAACAGAGTCTGGCAAGAGATACTAACAGAGTCTGGCAAGCGATACTAACAGAGTCTGGCAAACGATACTACAGAGTCTGGCAAGCAATATTAACAGAGTCTGGCAAGCGATACTAACAGAGTCTGGAAAGCGATACTAACAGGGTCTGGCAAGCGATTCTAACAGAGTCTGGCAAGCGATACTAACAGAGTCTGGCAAGCGATACTAACATAGTCTGGGCAAACGATACTACAGAGTCTGGGCAAACGATACTACAGAGTCTGGCAAGCGATACTAAAAGAGTCTGGCAAGCGATACTAACAGAGTCTGGCAAGCAATACTAACAGGAGTCTGGCAAAGGATACTACAGAGTCTGGCAAGCGATACTAACAGAGTCTGGCAAGCGATACTAACAGAGTCTGGCAAGAAATACTAACAGAATCTGGCAAGCGATACTAAAAGAGTCTGGCAAGCGATACTAACAGAGTCTGGCAAGCAATACTAACGGAGTCTGGCAAAGGATACTAACAGAGTCTGGCAAGCGATACTAACAGAGTCTGGCAAGCAATACTAACAGAGTCTGGCAAGCGATACTAACAGAGTCTGGCAAGAGATACTAACAGAGTCTGGCAAGCGATACTAACAGAGTCTGGCAAGCGATACTAACAGAGTCTGGCAAGCGATTCTAAAAGAGTCTGGCAAGCGATACTAACAGAGTCTGGCAAGCGATACTAACAGAGTCTGGCAAGCGATACTAACAGAGTCTGGCAAGAGATACTAACAGAGTCTGGCAAGCGATACTAACAGAGTCTGGCAAATGATACTACAGAGTCTGGCAAACGATACTAACAGAGTCTGGCAAGCGATACTAACAGAGTCTGGCAAGCGATACTAACAGAGTCTGGCAAGCGATACTAAAAGAGTCTGGCAAGCGATACTAACAGAGTCTGGCAAGCGATACTAACAGAGTCTGGCAAACGATACTACAGAGTCTGGCAAATGATACTACAGAGTCTGGCAAGCGATACCAACAGAGTCTGGCAAGAGATACTAACAGAGTCTGGCAAGAGATACTAACAGAGTCTGGCAAGAGACACTAACAGAGTCTGGCAAGCGATACTAACAGAGTCTGGCAAGCGACAATAACAGAGTCTGGCAAACGATACTACAGAGTCTGGCAAACGATACAACAGAGTCTGGCAAGCGATACTAACAGAGTCTGGCAAGCGATGCTAAGAGTCTGGCAAGCGATACTAACAGAGTCTGGCAAGAGATACTAACAGAGTCTGGCAAGCGATACTAACAGAGTCTGGCAAGTGATACTACAGAGTCTGGCAAACGATACTAACAGAGTCTGGCAAGCGATACTAACAGAGTCTGGCAAGCGATACTAACAGAGTCTGGCAAGCGATTCTAAAAGAGTCTGGCAAGCGATACTAACAGAGTCTGGCAAGCGATACTAACAGAGTCTGGCAAGCGATACTAACAGAGTCTGGCAAGCGATACTAACAGAGTCTGGCAAGCGATACTAACAGAGTCTGGCAAAGCGATACTAACAGAGTCTGGCAAGCGATACTAACAGAGTCTGGCAAGCGATACTAACAGAGTCTGGCAAGCGATACTAACAGAGTCTGGCAAGCGATACTAACAGAGTCTGGCAAGCGATACTAACAGAGTCTGGCAAGCGATACTAACAGAGTCTGGCAAAGCGATACTAACAGAGTCTGGCAAGCGATACTAACAGAGTCTGGCAAGCGATACTAACAGAGTCTGGCAAGCGATTCTAAAAGAGTCTGGCAAGCGATACTAACAGAGTCTGGCAAGCGATACTAACAGAGTCTGGCAAGCGATACTAACAGAGTCTGGCAAGCGATACTAACAGAGTCTGGCAAGCGATACTAACAGAGTCTGGCAAGGGATACTAACAGAGTCTGGCAAGCGATACTAACAGAGTCTGGCAAGAGATACTAACAGAGTCTGGCAAGAGATACTAACAGAGTCTGGCAAGAGATACTAACAGAGTCTGGCAAGCGACACTAACAGAGTCTTGCAAACGATACTACAGAGTCAAGCAAACAATACAACAGAGTCTGGCAAGCGATACTAACAGAGTCTGGCAAGCGATACTAACAGAGTCTGGCAAGCGATACTAACAGAGTCTGGCAAGAGATACTAACAGAGTCTGGCAAGCGATACTAACAGAGTCTGGCAAATGATACTACAGAGTCTGGCAAACGATACTAACAGAGTCTGGCAAGCGATACTAACAGAGTCTGGCAAGCGATAATAACAGAGTCTGGCAAGCGATTCTAAAAGAGTCTGGCAAGCGATACTAACAGAGTCTGGCAAGCGATACTAACAGGGTCTGGCAAGCGATTCTAACAGAGTCTGGCAAGCGATACTAACAGAGTCTGGCAAGCGATACTAACATAGTCTGGGCAAACGATACTACAGAGTCTGGCAAGCGATACTAAAAGAGTCTGGCAAGCGATACTAACAGAGTCTGGCAAGCAATACTAACGGAGTCTGGCAAAGGATACTAACAGAGTCTGGCAAGCGATACTAACAGAGTCTGGCAAGAGATACTAACAGAGTCTGGCAAACGAAACTAACAGAGTCTGGCAAGCAATATTAACAGAGTCTGGCAAGCGATACTAACAGAGTCTGGCAAGAAATACTAACAGAGTCTGGCAAGCGATACTAACAGAGTCTGGCAAGCGATACTAACAGAGTCTGGCAAGCGATACTAACAGAGTCTGGCAAAGGATACTAACAGAGTCTGGCAAGCGATATTAACAGAGTCTGGCAAGCAATACTAACAGAGTCTGGCAAGCGATACTAACAGAGTCTGGCAAGCGATACTAACAGAGTCTGGCAAGCGATACTAACAGAGTCTGGCAAGCGATACTAACAGAGTCTGGCAAGCGATACTAACAGAGTCTGGCAAGCGATACTAACAGAGTCTGGCAAGAGATACTAACAGAGTCTGGCAAGCGATACTAACAGAGTCTGGCAAGCGATACTAACAGAGTCTGGCAAACGATACTAACAGAGTCTGGCAAACGATACTAACAGAGTCTGGCAAGCGATACTAACAGAGTCTGGCAAGCGATACTAACAGAGTCTGGCAAGCGATACTAACAGAGTCTGGCAAGAGATACTAACAGAGTCTGGCAAGCGATACTAACAGAGTCTGGCAAGTGATACTACAGAGTCTGGCAAGCGATACTAACAGAGTCTGGCAAGCGATACTAACAGAGTCTGGCAAGCGATACTAACAGAGTCTGGCAAGCGATACTAAAAGAGTCTGGCAAGCGATACTAACAGAGTCTGGCAAGCGATTCTAACAGAGTCTGGCAAGCGATACTAACAGAGTCTGGCAAGCGATACTAACAGAGTCTGGCAAGCGATACTAACAGAGTCTGGCAAGCGATACTAACAGAGTCTGGCAAGCGATACTAACAGAGTCTGGCAAGGGATACTAACAGAGTCTGGCAAGCGATACTAACAGAGTCTGGCAAGAGATACTAACAGAGTCTGGCAAGAGATACTAACAGAGTCTGGCAAGCGATACTAACAGAGTCTGGCAAGAGATACTAACAGAGTCTGGCAAGCGATACTAACAGAGTCTGGCAAACGATACTACAGAGTCTGGCAAACAATACAACAGAGTCTGGCAAGCGATACTAACAGAGTCTGGCAAGAGATGCTAAGAGTCTGGCAAGCGATACTAACAGAGTCTGGCAAGAGATACTAACAGAGTCTGGCAAGCGATACTAACAGAGTCTGGCAAATGATACTACAGAGTCTGGCAAACGATACTAACAGAGTCTGGCAAGCGATACTAACAGAGTCTGGCAAGCGATAATAACAGAGTCTGGCAAGCGATTCTAAAAGAGTCTGGCAAGCGATACTAACAGAGTCTGGCAAGCGATACTAACAGGGTCTGGCAAGCGATACTAACAGAGTCTGGCAAGCGATACTAACAGAGTCTGGCAAGCGATACTAACAGAGTCTGGGCAAACGATACTACAGAGTCTGGCAAGCGATACTAAAAGAGTCTGGCAAGCGATACTAACAGAGTCTGGCAAGCAATACTAACGGAGTCTGGCAAAGGATACTACAGAGTCTGGCAAGCGATACTAACAGAGTCTGGCAAGCGATACTAACAGAGTCTGGCAAGAGATACTAACAGAGTCTGGCAAACGAAACTAAAGAGTCTGGCAAGCAATATTAACAGAGTCTGGCAAGCGATACTAACAGAGTCTGGCAAGAGATACTAACAGAGTCTGGCAAGCGATACTAAAAGAGTCTGGCAAGAAATACTAACAGAATCTGGCAAGCGATACTAAAAGAGTCTGGCAAGCGATACTAACAGAGTCTGGCAAGCGATACTAACGGAGTCTGGCAAAGGATACTACAGAGTCTGGCAAGCGATACTAACAGAGTCTGGCAAGCAATACTAACAGAGTCTGGCAAGCGATACTAACAGAGTCTGGCAAGAGATACTAACAGAGTCTGGCAAGCGATACTAACAGAGTCTGGCAAGCGATACTAACAGAGTCTGGCAAACGATTCTAAAAGAGTCTGGCAAGCGATACTAACAGAGTCTGGCAAGCGATACTAACAGAGTCTGGCAAACGATACTACAGAGTCTGGCAAACGATACTAACAGAGTCTGGCAAGCGATACTAACAGAGTCTGGCAAGCGATGCTAAAGAGTCTGGCAAGCGATACTAACAGAGTCTGGCAAGAGATACTAACAGAGTCTGGCAAGCGATACTAACAGAGTCTGGCAAATGATACTACAGAGTCTGGCAAACGATACTAACAGAGTCTGGCAAGCGATACTAACAGAGTCTGGCAAGCGATACTAACAGAGTCTGGCAATCGATTCTAAAAGAGTCTGGCAAGCGATACTAACAGAGTCTGGCAAGCAATACTAACAGAGTCTGGCAAACGATACTACAGAGTCTGGCAAACGATACAACAGAGTCTGGCAAGCGATACTAACAGAGTCTGGCAAGCGATGCTAAGAGTCTGGCAAGTGATACTAACAGAGTCTGGCAAGAGATACTAACAGAGTCTGACAAGCGATACTAACAGAGTCTGGCAAATGATACTACAGAGGCAAACGATACTAACAGAGTCTGGCTAGCGATACTAACAGAGTCTGGCAAGCGATACTAACAGAGTCTGGCAAGCGATTCTAAAAGTGTCTGGCAAGCGATACTAACAGAGTCTGGCAAGCGATACTAACAGAGTCTGGCAAACGATACTACAGAGTCTGGCAAATGATACTACAGAGTCTGGCAAGCGATACCAAAAGAGTCTGGCAAGAGATACTAACAGAGTCTGGCAAGAGATACTAACAGAGTCTGGCAAGAGACACTAACAGAGTAACGCAAACGATACTAACAGAGTCTGGCAAGCGACAATAACAGAGTCTGGCAAACGATACTACAGAGTCTTGCAAACGATACAACAGAGTCTGGAAAGCGATAATAACAGAGTCTGGCAAGAGATACTAACAGAGTCTGGCAAGCAATACTAACAGAGTCTGGCAAGCGATACTAACAGAGTCTGGCAAACGATTCTAAAAGAGTCTGGCAAGCGATACTAACAGAGTCTGGCAAGCGATACTAACAGAGTCTGGCAAACGATACTAACAGAGTCTGGCAAGCGATACTAACAGAGTCTGGCAAGCGATACTAACAGAGTCTGGCAAGCGATTCTAAAAGAGTCTGGCAAGCGATACTAACAGAGTCTGGCAAGCGATTCTAACAGAGTCTGGCAAGCGATAATAACAGAGTCTGGCAAGCGATACTACAGAGTCTGGCAAGCGATTCTAACAGAGTCTGGCAAGGGATACTAACAGAGTCTGGCAAGCGATACTAACAGAGTCTGGCAAGAGATACTAACAGAGTCTGGCAAGAGATACTAACAGAGTCTGGCAAGCGATACTAACAGAGTCTGTTAAGCGATACTAACAGAGTCTGGCAAACGATACTACAGAGTCTGGCAAGAGATACTAACAGAGTCTGGCAAGAGATACTAACAGAGTCTGGCAAGAGATACTAACAGAGTCTGGCAAGCGATACTAACAGAGTCTGGCAAGCGATTCTAAAAGAGTCTGGCAAGCGATACTAACAGAGTCTGGCAAGCGATACTAACAGAGTCTGGCAAGCGATACTAACAGAGTCTGGCAAGCAATATTAACAGAGTCTGGCAAGCGATACTAACAGAGTCTGGCAAGCGATACTAACAGAGTCTGGCAAGAGATACTAACAGAGTCTGGCAAGAGATACTAACAGAGTCTGGCAAGAGATACTAACAGAGTCTGGCAAGAGATACTAACAGAGTCTGGCAAGAGATACTAACAGAGTCTGGCAAGAGATACTAACAGAGTCTGGCAAGCGATACTAACAGAGTCTGGCAAGCGATACTAACAGAGTCTGGCAAACGATACAACAGAGTCTGGCAAGCGATACTAACAGAGTCTGGCAAGCGATGCTAAAGAGTCTGGCAAGCGATACTAACAGAGTCTGGCAAGAGATACTAACAGAGTCTGGCAAGCGATACTAACAGAGTCTGGCAAATGATACTACAGAGTCTGGCAAACGATACTAACAGAGTCTGGCAAGCGATACTAACAGAGTCTGGCAAGCGATACTAACAGAGTCTGGCAAGCGATTCTAAAAGAGTCTGGCAAGCGATACTAACAGAGTCTGGCAAGCGATACTAACAGGGTCTGGCAAGCGATTCTAACAGAGTCTGGCAAGCGATACTAACAGAGTCTGGCAAGCGATACTAACAGAGTCTGGGCAAACGATACTACAGAGTCTGGCAAGCGATACTAAAAGAGTCTGGCAAGCGATACTAACAGAGTCTGGCAAGCAATACTAACGGAGTCTGGCAAAGGATACTACAGAGTCTGGCAAGCGATACTAACAGAGTCTGGCAAGCGATACTAACAGAGTCTGGCAAGAGATACTAACAGAGTCTGGCAAGCGATACTAACAGAGTCTGGCAAACGAAACTAAAGAGTCTGGCAAGCAATATTAACAGAGTCTGGCAAGCGATACTACAGAGTCTGGCAAGAAATACTAACAGAATCTGGCAAGCGATACTAAAAGAGTCTGGCAAGCGATACTAACAGAGTCTGGCAAGCGATACTAACGGAGTCTGGCAAAGGATACTACAGAGTCTGGCAAGCGATATTAACAGAGTCTGGCAAGCAATACTAACAGAGTCTGGCAAGCGATACTAACAGAGTCTGGCAAGAGATACTAACAGAGTCTGGCAAGCGATACTAACAGAGTCTGGCAAGCGATACTAACAGAGTCTGGCAAGCAATTCTAAAAGAGTCTGGCAAGCGATACTAACAGAGTCTGGCAAGCGATGCTAAGAGTCTGGCAAGCGATACTAACAGAGTCTGGCAAGAGATACTAACAGAGTCTGACAAGCGATACTAACAGAGTCTGGCAAATGATACTACAGACTCTGGCAAACGATACTAACAGAGTCTGGCAAGCGATTCTAAAAGAGTCTGGCAAGCGATACTAACAGAGTCTGGCAAGCAATACTAACAGAGTCTGGCAAACGATACTACAGAGTCTGGCAAACAATACAACAGAGTCTGGCAAGCGATACTAACAGAGTCTGGCAAGAGATGCTAAGAGTCTGGCAAGCGATACTAACAGAGTCTGGCAAGAGATAATAACAGAGTCTGGCAAGCGATACTAACAGAGTCTGGCAAATGATACTACAGAGTCTGGCAAACGATACTAACAGAGTCTGGCAAGCGATACTAACAGAGTCTGGCAAGCGATAATAACAGAGTCTGGCAAGCGATTCTAAAAGAGTCTGGCAAGCGATACTAACAGAGTCTGGCAAGCAATACTAACAGAGTCTGGCAAGAGATAATAACAGAGTCTGGCAAGCGATACTAACAGAGTCTGGCAAGCGATACTAACAGAGTCTGGGCAAAGCGATACTAACAGAGTCTGGCAAGCGATACTAAAAGTGTCTGGCAAGCGATACTAACAGAGTCTGGCAAGCAATACTAACAGAGTCTGGCAAAGGATACTACAGAGTCTGGCAAGCGATACTAACAGAGTCTGGCAAGCGATACTAACAGAGTCTGGCAAGAGATACTAACAGAGTCTGGCAAGCGATACTAACAGAGTCTGGCAAAGCGAAACTAACAGAGTCTGGCAAGCAATACTAACAGAGTCTGGCAAGCGATACTAACAGAGTCTGGCAAGAAATACTAACAGAGTCTGGCAAGCGATACTAAAAGAGTCTGGCAAGCGATACTAACAGAGTCTGGCAAACGATACTAACAGAGTTTGGCAAGCGATACTAACAGATTCTGGCAAGCGATACTAACAGAGTCTGGCAAGCGATACAAACAGAGTCTGCCAAGCGATACTAACAGAGTCTGGCAAGCGATACTAACAGAGTCTGGCAAGCGATACTAACAGAGTCTGGCAAGCGATACTAACAGAGTCTGGCAAGCGATACTAACAGAGTCTGGCAAGAGATACTAACAGAGTCTGGCAAGCGATACTAACAGAGTCTGGCAAGCGATACTAACAGAGTCTGGCAAGCGATACTAACAGAGTCTGGCAAGCGATACTAACAGAGTCTGGCAAGCGATACTAACAGAGTCTGGCAAGAGATACTAACAGAGTCTGGCAAGAGATACTAACAGAGTCTGGCAAGCGATACTAACAGAGTCTGGCAAGCGATACTAAAAGAGTCTGGCAAGCGATACTAACAGAGTCTGGCAAGAGATACTAACAGAGTCTGGCAAGAGATACTAACAGAGTCTGGCAAGAGATACTAACAGAGTCTGGCAAGCGATACTAACAGAGTCTGGCAAGCGATTCTAAAAGAGTCTGGCAAGCGATACTAACAGAGTCTGGCAAGCGATACTAACAGAGTCTGGCAAACGATACTACAGAGTCTGGCAAGCAATATTAACAGAGTCTGGCAAGCGATACTAACAGAGTCTGGCAAGCGATACTAACAGAGTCTGGCAAGAGATACTAACAGAGTCTGGCAAGAGATACTAACAGAGTCTGGCAAGAGATACTAACAGAGTCTGGCAAGAGATACTAACAGAGTCTGGCAAGAGATACTAACAGAGTCTGGCAAGCGACACTAACAGAGTCTGGCAAACGATACTACAGAGTCTGGCAAACAATACAACAGAGTCTGGCAAGCGATACTAACAGAGTCTGGCAAGAGATGCTAAGAGTCTGGCAAGCGATACTAACAGAGTCTGGCAAGAGATACTAACAGAGTCTGGCAAGCGATACTAACAGAGTCTGGCAAATGATACTACAGAGTCTGGCAAACGATACTAACAGAGTCTGGCAAGCGATACTAACAGAGTCTGGCAAGCGATAATAACAGAGTCTGGCAAGCGATTCTAAAAGAGTCTGGCAAGCGATACTAACAGAGTCTGGCAAGCGATACTAACAGGGTCTGGCAAGCGATTCTAACAGAGTCTGGCAAGCGATACTAACAGAGTCTGGCAAGCGATACTAACATAGTCTGGGCAAACGATACTACAGAGTCTGGCAAGCGATACTAAAAGAGTCTGGCAAGCGATACTAACAGAGTCTGGCAAGCAATACTAACGGAGTCTGGCAAAGGATACTACAGAGTCTGGCAAGCGATACTAACAGAGTCTGGCAAGCGATACTAACAGAGTCTGGCAAGAGATACTAACAGAGTCTGGCAAGCGATACTAACAGAGTCTGGCAAACGAAACTAAAGAGTCTGGCAAGCAATATTAACAGAGTCTGGCAAGCGATACTACAGAGTCTGGCAAGAAATACTAACAGAATCTGGCAAGCGATACTAAAAGAGTCTGGCAAGCGATACTAACAGAGTCTGGCAAGCAATACTAACGGAGTCTGGCAAAGGATACTACAGAGTCTGGCAAGCGATATTAACAGAGTCTGGCAAGCAATACTAACAGAGTCTGGCAAGCGATACTAACAGAGTCTGGCAAGAGATACTAACAGAGTCTGGCAAGCGATACTAACAGAGTCTGGCAAGCGATACTAACAGAGTCTGGCAAGCGATTCTAAAAGAGTCTGGCAAGCGATACTAACAGAGTCTGGCAAGCGATACTAACAGAGTCTGGCAAGCGATACTAACAGAGTCTGGCAAGAGATACTAACAGAGTCTGGCAAGCGATACTAACAGAGTCTGGCAAATGATACTACAGACTCTGGCAAACGATACTAACAGAGTCTGGCAAGCGATTCTAAAAGAGTCTGGCAAGCGATACTAACAGAGTCTGGCAAGCGATACTAACAGAGTCTGGCAAGCGATACTAAAAGAGTCTGGCAAGCGATACTAACAGAGTCTGGCAAGCAATACTAACAGAGTCTGGCAAGCGATACTAACAGAGTCTGGCAAGAGATACTAACAGAGTCTGGCAAGCGATACTAACAGAGTCTGGCAAGCGATACTAACAGAGTCTGGCAAGCGATACTAACAGAGTCTGGCAAGCGATTCTAAAAGAGTCTGGCAAGCGATACTAACAGAGTCTGGCAAGCAATACTAACAGAGTCTGGCAAACGATACTACAGAGTCTGGCAAACAATACAACAGAGTCTGGCAAGCGATACTAACAGAGTCTGGCAAGAGATGCTAAGAGTCTGGCAAGCGATACTAACAGAGTCTGGCAAGAGATACTAACAGAGTCTGGCAAGCGATACTAACAGAGTCTGGCAAATGATACTACAGAGTCTGGCAAACGATACTAACAGAGTCTGGCAAGCGATACTAACAGAGTCTGGCAAGCGATAATAACAGAGTCTGGCAAGCGATTCTAAAAGAGTCTGGCAAGCGATACTAACAGAGTCTGGCAAGCAATACTAACAGAGTCTGGCAAGAGATAATAACAGAGTCTGGCAAGCGATACTAACAGAGTCTGGCAAATGATACTACAGAGTCTGGCAAACGATACTAACAGAGTCTGGCAAGCGATACTAACAGAGTCTGGCAAGCGATACTAACAGAGTCTGGCAAGCGATTCTAAAAGAGTCTGGCAAGCGATACTAACAGAGTCTGGCAAGCGATACTAACAGAGTCTGGCAAACGATACTACAGAGTCTGGCAAGCAATATTAACAGAGTCTGGCAAGCGATACTAACAGAGTCTGGCAAGCGATACTAACAGAGTCTGGCAAGCGATACTAACAGAGTCTGGCAAGAGATACTAACAGAGTCTGGCAAGCGATACTAACAGAGTCTGGCAAGCGATACTAAAAGAGTCTGGCAAGCGATACTAACAGAGTCTGGCAAGCGATACTAACAGAGTCTGGCAAGCGATACTAACAGAGTCTGGCAAAGCGATACTAACAGAGTCTGGCAAAGCGATACTAACAGAGTCTGGCAAGCGATACTAACAGAGTCTGGCAAGCGATACTAACAGAGTCTGGCAAGCGATACTAACAGAGTCTGGCAAGCGATACTAACAGAGTCTGGCAAGAGATACTAACAGAGTCTGGCAAGAGATACTAACAGAGTCTGGCAAGAGATACTAACAGAGTCTGGCAAGAGATACTAACAGAGTCTGGCAAGCGACACTAACAGAGTCTGGCAAACGATACTACAGAGTCTGGCAAACAATACAACAGAGTCTGGCAAGCGATACTAACAGAGTCTGGCAAGAGATGCTAACAGAGTCTGGCAAGCGATACTAACAGAGTCTGGCAAGAGATACTAACAGAGTCTGGCAAGCGATACTAACAGAGTCTGGCAAGCGATACTAACAGAGTCTGGCAAACGATACTAACAGAGTCTGGCAAGCGATACTAACAGAGTCTGGCAAGCGATAATAACAGAGTCTGGCAAGCGATTCTAAAAGAGTCTGGCAAGCGATACTAACAGAGTCTGGCAAGCGATACTAACAGAGTCTGGCAAGCGATACTAACAGAGTCTGGCAAGCGATACTAACAGAGTCTGGCAAGCGATACTAACAGAGTCTGGGCAAACGATACTAACAGAGTCTGGCAAGCGATACTAAAAGAGTCTGGCAAGCGATACTAACAGAGTCTGGCAAGCAATACTAACAGAGTCTGGCAAAGGATACTACAGAGTCTGGCAAGCGATACTAACAGAGTCTGGCAAGCGATACTAACAGAGTCTGGCAAGAGATACTAACAGAGTCTGGCAAGCGATACTAACAGAGTCTGGCAAACGATACTAACAGAGTCTGGCAAGCAATACTAACAGAGTCTGGCAAGCGATACTACAGAGTCTGGCAAGAAATACTAACAGAGTCTGGCAAGCGATACTAAAAGAGTCTGGCAAGCGATACTAACAGAGTCTGGCAAGCGATACTAACGGAGTCTGGCAAAGGATACTACAGAGTCTGGCAAGCGATACTAACAGAGTCTGGCAAGCAATACTAACAGAGTCTGGCAAGCGATACTAACAGAGTCTGGCAAGCGATACTAACAGAGTCTGGCAAGCGATACTAACAGAGTCTGGCAAGCGATACTAACAGAGTCTGGCAAGCGATACTAAAAGAGTCTGGCAAGCGATACTAACAGAGTCTGGCAAGCGATACTAACAGAGTCTGGCAAGCGATACTAACAGAGTCTGGCAAACGATACTAACAGAGTCTGGCAAGCGATACTAACAGAGTCTGGCAAGCGATACTAACAGAGTCTGGCAAGCGATACTAACAGAGTCTGGCAAGCGATACTAACAGAGTCTGGCAAGCGATACTAACAGAGTCTGGCAAGCGATACTAACAGAGTCTGGCAAGCGATACTAACAGAGTCTGGCAAGCGATACTAACAGAGTCTGGCAAGCGATACTAACAGAGTCTGGCAAGCGATACTAACAGAGTCTGGCAAGCGATACTAACAGAGTCTGGCAAGCGATTCTAAAAGAGTCTGGCAAGCGATACTAACAGAGTCTGGCAAGCGATACTAACAGAGTCTGGCAAGCGATACTAACAGAGTCTGGCAAGCGATACTAACAGAGTCTGGCAAGCGATACTAACAGAGTCTGGCAAGCGATACTAACAGAGTCTGGCAAGCGATACTAACAGAGTCTGGCAAGCGATACTAACAGAGTCTGGCAAGCGATACTAAAAGAGTCTGGCAAGCGATACTAACAGAGTCTGGCAAGCGATACTAACAGAGTCTGGCAAGCGACACTAACAGAGTCTGGCAAACGATACTACAGAGTCTGGCAAACAATACAACAGAGTCTGGCAAGCGATACTAACAGAGTCTGGCAAGAGATGCTAACAGAGTCTGGCAAGCGATACTAACAGAGTCTGGCAAGCGATACTAACAGAGTCTGGCAAGCGATACTAACAGAGTCTGGCAAACGATACTACAGAGTCTGGCAACGATACTAACAGAGTCTGGCAAGCGATACTAACAGAGTCTGGCAAGCGATAATAACAGAGTCTGGCAAGCGATTCTAAACAGAGTCTGGCAAGCGATACTAACAGAGTCTGGCAAGCGATACTAACAGAGTCTGGCAAGCGATACTAACAGAGTCTGGCAAGCGATACTAACAGAGTCTGGGCAAAGCGATACTACAGAGTCTGGCAAGCGATACTAAAAGAGTCTGGCAAGCGATACTAACAGAGTCTGGCAAGCAATACTAACGGAGTCTGGCAAAGGATACTACAGAGTCTGGCAAGCGATACTAACAGAGTCTGGCAAGCGATACTAACAGAGTCTGGCAAGCGATACTAACAGAGTCTGGCAAGCGATACTAACAGAGTCTGGCAAAGCGATACTAAAGAGTCTGGCAAGCAATATTAACAGAGTCTGGCAAGCGATACTAACAGAGTCTGGCAAGAAATACTAACAGAGTCTGGCAAGCGATACTAAAAGAGTCTGGCAAGCGATACTAACAGAGTCTGGCAAGCGATACTAACGGAGTCTGGCAAAGGATACTACAGAGTCTGGCAAGCGATACTAACAGAGTCTGGCAAGCGATATTAACAGAGTCTGGCAAGCAATACTAACAGAGTCTGGCAAGCGATACTAACAGAGTCTGGCAAGCGATACTAACAGAGTCTGGCAAGCGATACTAACAGAATCTGGCAAGCGATACTAAAAGAGTCTGGCAAGCGATACTAACAGAGTCTGGCAAGCGATACTAACAGAGTCTGGCAAGCGATACTAACAGAGTCTGGCAAGCGATACTAACAGAGTCTGACAAGCGATACTAACAGAGTCTGGCAAATGATACTACAGACTCTGGCAAACGATACTAACAGAGTCTGGCAAGCGATTCTAAAAGAGTCTGGCAAGCGATACTAACAGAGTCTGGCAAGCGATACTAACAGAGTCTGGCAAGCGATACTACAGAGTCTGGCAAACGATACAACAGAGTCTGGCAAGCGATACTAACAGAGTCTGGCAAGAGATGCTAAGAGTCTGGCAAGCGATACTAACAGAGTCTGGCAAGCGATACTAACAGAGTCTGGCAAGCGATACTAACAGAGTCTGGCAAATGATACTACAGAGTCTGGCAAACGATACTAACAGAGTCTGGCAAGCGATACTAACAGAGTCTGGCAAGCGATAATAACAGAGTCTGGCAAGCGATTCTAAAAGAGTCTGGCAAGCGATACTAACAGAGTCTGGCAAGCGATACTAACAGAGTCTGGCAAGCGATACTAACAGAGTCTGGCAAGCGATACTAACAGAGTCTGGCAAGCGATACTAACAGAGTCTGGCAAGCGATACTAACAGAGTCTGGCAAGCGATACTAACAGAGTCTGGCAAGCGATACTAACAGAGTCTGGCAAGCGATACTAAAAGAGTCTGGCAAGCGATACTAACAGAGTCTGGCAAGCGATACTAACGGAGTCTGGCAAAGGATACTAACAGAGTCTGGCAAGCGATACTAACAGAGTCTGGCAAGCGATACTAACAGAGTCTGGCAAGCGATACTAACAGAGTCTGGCAAGCGATACTAACAGAGTCTGGCAAACGAAACTAACAGAGTCTGGCAAGCGATACTAACAGAGTCTGGCAAGCGATACTACAGAGTCTGGCAAGAAATACTAACAGAGTCTGGCAAGCGATACTAAAAGAGTCTGGCAAGCGATACTAACAGAGTCTGGCAAGCGATACTAACAGAGTCTGGCAAGCGATACTAACAGAGTCTGGCAAGCGATACTAACAGAGTCTGGCAAGCGATACTAACAGAGTCTGGCAAGCGATACTAACAGAGTCTGGCAAGCAATACTAAAAGAGTCTGGCAAGCGATACTAACAGAGTCTGGCAAGCGATGCTAACAGAGTCTGGCAAGCGATACTAACAGAGTCTGGCAAGCGATACTAACAGAGTCTGGCAAGCGATACTAACAGAGTCTGGCAAGCGATACTACAGAGTCTGGCAAAGCGATACTAACAGAGTCTGGCAAGCGATACTAAAAGAGTCTGGCAAGCGATACTAACAGAGTCTGGCAAGCGATACTAACAGAGTCTGGCAAACGATACTAACAGAGTCTGGCAAACGATACAACAGAGTCTGGCAAGCGATACTAACAGAGTCTGGCAAGAGATGCTAAGAGTCTGGCAAGCGATACTAACAGAGTCTGGCAAGCGATACTAACAGAGTCTGGCAAGCGATACTAACAGAGTCTGGCAAGCGATACTACAGAGTCTGGCAACGATACTAACAGAGTCTGGCAAGCGATACTAACAGAGTCTGGCAAGCGATAATAACAGAGTCTGGCAAGCGATTCTAAAAGAGTCTGGCAAGCGATACTAACAGAGTCTGGCAAGCAATACTAACAGAGTCTGGCAAGCGATACTAACAGAGTCTGGCAAGCGATACTAACAGAGTCTGGCAAGCGATACTAACAGAGTCTGGCAAGCGATACTAACAGAGTCTGGCAAGCGATACTAACAGAGTCTGGCAAGCGATACTAACAGAGTCTGGCAAGCGATACTAAAAGAGTCTGGCAAGCGATACTAACAGAGTCTGGCAAGCGATACTAACGGAGTCTGGCAAAGGATACTACAGAGTCTGGCAAGCGATACTAACAGAGTCTGGCAAGCGATACTAACAGAGTCTGGCAAGAGATACTAACAGAGTCTGGCAAGCGATACTAACAGAGTCTGGCAAAGCGATACTAACAGAGTCTGGCAAGCGATATTAACAGAGTCTGGCAAGCGATACTACAGAGTCTGGCAAGAAATACTAACAGAGTCTGGCAAGCGATACTAAAAGAGTCTGGCAAGCGATACTAACAGAGTCTGGCAAGCGATACTAACGGAGTCTGGCAAAGGATACTACAGAGTCTGGCAAGCGATACTAACAGAGTCTGGCAAGCGATACTAACAGAGTCTGGCAAGCGATACTAACAGAGTCTGGCAAGCGATACTAACAGAGTCTGGCAAGCGATACTAACAGAGTCTGGCAAGCGATACTAACAGAGTCTGGCAAGCGATTCTAAAAGAGTCTGGCAAGCGATACTAACAGAGTCTGGCAAGCGATACTAACAGAGTCTGGCAAGCGATACTAACAGAGTCTGGCAAGAGATACTAACAGAGTCTGGCAAGCGATACTAACAGAGTCTGGCAAGCGATACTAACAGAGTCTGGCAAGCGATACTAACAGAGTCTGGCAAGCGATACTAACAGAGTCTGGCAAGCGATACTAACAGAGTCTGGCAAGCGATACTAACAGAGTCTGGCAAACGATACTACAGAGTCTGGCAAGCGATACTAACAGAGTCTGGCAAGCGATACTAACAGAGTCTGGCAAGAGATGCTAACAGAGTCTGGCAAGCGATACTAACAGAGTCTGGCAAGAGATAATAACAGAGTCTGGCAAGCGATACTAACAGAGTCTGGCAAATGATACTACAGAGTCTGGCAAACGATACTAACAGAGTCTGGCAAGCGATACTAACAGAGTCTGGCAAGCGATAATAACAGAGTCTGGCAAGCGATTCTAAAAGAGTCTGGCAAGCGATACTAACAGAGTCTGGCAAGCGATACTAACAGGGTCTGGCAAGCGATTCTAACAGAGTCTGGCAAGCGATACTAACAGAGTCTGGCAAGCGATACTAACATAGCCTGGGCAAACGATACTACAGAGTCTGGCAAGCGATACTAAAAGTGTCTGGCAAGCGATACTAACAGAGTCTGGCAAGCAATACTAACGGAGTCTGGCAAAGGATACTACAGAGTCTGGCAAGCGATACTAACAGAGTCTGGCAAGCGATACTAACAGAGTCTGGCAAGAGATACTAACAGAGTCTGGCAAGCGATACTAACAGAGTCTGGCAAACGAAACTAAAGAGTCTGGCAAGCAATATTAACAGAGTCTGGCAAGCGATACTACAGAGTCTGGCAAGAAATACTAACAGAATCTGGCAAGCGATACTAAAAGAGTCTGGCAAGCGATACTAACAGAGTCTGGCAAACGATACTAACAGAGTTTGGCAAGCGATACTAACAGATTCTGGCAAGCGATACTAACAGAGTCTGGCAAGCGATACAGACGGAGTCTGCCAAACGATACTACAGAGTCTGGCAAGCGATACTACAGAGTCTGGCAAGCGATTCTAACAGAGTCTGGCAAGGGATACTAACAGAGTCTGGCAAGCGATACTAACAGAGTCTGGCAAGAGATACTAACAGAGTCTGGCAAGAGATACTAACAGAGTCTGGCAAGCGATACTAACAGAGTCTGTTAAGCGATACTAACAGAGTCTGGCAAACGATACTACAGAGTCTGGCAAGAGATACTAACAGAGTCTGGCAAGAGATACTAACAGAGTCTGGCAAGAGATACTAACAGAGTCTGGCAAGCGATACTAACAGAGTCTGGCAAGCGATACTAACAGAGTCTGGCAAGCGATACTAACAGAGTCTGGCAAGCTATACTAACAGAGTCTGGCAAGCGATACTAATAGAGTCTGGCAAGCGATACTAACAGAGTCTGGCAAGCGATTCTAAAAGAGTCTGGCAAGCGATACTAACAGAGTCTGGCAAGCGATACTAACAGGGTCTGGCAAGCGATTCTAACAGAGTCTGGCAAGCGATACTAACAGAGTCTGGCAAGCGATACTAACATAGCCTGGGCAAACGATACTACAGAGTCTGGCAAGCGATACTAAAAGTGTCTGGCAAGCGATACTAACAGAGTCTGGCAAGCAATACTAACGGAGTCTGGCAAAGGATACTACAGAGTCTGGCAAGCGATACTAACAGAGTCTGGCAAGCGATACTAACAGAGTCTGGCAAGAGATACTAACAGAGTCTGGCAAGCGATACTAACAGAGTCTGGCAAACGAAACTAAAGAGTCTGGCAAGCAATATTAACAGAGTCTGGCAAGCGATACTACAGAGTCTGGCAAGAAATACTAACAGAATCTGGCAAGCGATACTAAAAGAGTCTGGCAAGCGATACTAACAGAGTCTGGCAAACGATACTAACAGAGTTTGGCAAGCGATACTAACAGATTCTGGCAAGCGATACTAACAGAGTCTGGCAAGCGATACAGACGGAGTCTGCCAAACGATACTACAGAGTCTGGCAAGCGATACTACAGAGTCTGGCAAGCGATTCTAACAGAGTCTGGCAAGGGATACTAACAGAGTCTGGCAAGCGATACTAACAGAGTCTGGCAAGAGATACTAACAGAGTCTGGCAAGAGATACTAACAGAGTCTGGCAAGCGATACTAACAGAGTCTGTTAAGCGATACTAACAGAGTCTGGCAAACGATACTACAGAGTCTGGCAAGAGATACTAACAGAGTCTGGCAAGAGATACTAACAGAGTCTGGCAAGAGATACTAACAGAGTCTGGCAAGCGATACTAACAGAGTCTGGCAAGCGATTCTAAAAGAGTCTGGCAAGCGATACTAACAGAGTCTGGCAAGCGATACTAACAGAGTCTGGCAAACGATACTACAGAGTCTGGCAAGCAATATTAACAGAGTCTGGCAAGCGATACTAACAGAGTCTGGCAAGCGATACTAACAGAGTCTGGCAAGAGATACTAACAGAGTCTGGCAAGCGATACTAACAGAGTCTGGCAAGCGATACTAACAGAGTCTGGCAAGAGATACTAACAGAGTCTGGCAAGCGATACTAACAGAGTCTGGCAAGCGACACTAACAGAGTCTGGCAAGCGATACTAACAGAGTCTGGCAAGCGATACTAACAGAGTCTGGCAAGCGATACTAACAGAGTCTGGCAAGCGATGCTAAGAGTCTGGCAAGCGATACTAACAGAGTCTGGCAAGCGATACTAACAGAGTCTGGCAAGCGATACTAACAGAGTCTGGCAAATGATACTACAGAGTCTGGCAAACGATACTAACAGAGTTTGGCAAGCGATACTAACAGAGTCTGGCAAGCGATAATAACAGAGTCTGGCAAGCGATTCTAAAAGAGTCTGGCAAGCGATACTAACAGAGTCTGGCAAGCGATACTAACAGGGTCTGGCAAGCGATTCTAACAGAGTCTGGCAAGCGATACTAACAGAGTCTGGCAAGCGATACTAACAGAGTCTGGCAAGCGATAATAACAGAGTCTGGCAAGCGATTCTAAAAGAGTCTGGCAAGCGATACTAACAGAGTCTGGCAAGCGATTCTAAAAGAGTCTGGCAAGCGATACTAACAGAGTCTGGCAAGCGATACTAACAGAGTCTGGCAAACGATACTAACAGAGTCTGGCAAGCAATATTAACAGAGTCTGGCAAGCGATACTAACAGAGTCTGGCAAGCGATATTAACAGAGTCTAGCAAGCAATACTAACAGAGTCTGGAAAGCGATACTAACAGAGTCTGGCAAGAGATACTAACAGAGTCTGGCAAGCGATACTAACAGAGTCTGGCAAGAGATACTAACAGAGTCTGGCAAGCGATACTAACAGAGTCTGGCAAACGATACTACAGAGTCTGGCAAACGATACAACAGAGTCTGGCAAGCGATACTAACAGAGTCTGGCAAGAGATGCTAAAGAGTCTGGCAAGCGATACTAACAGAGTCTGGCAAGCGATACTAACAGAGTCTGGCAAGCGATACTAACAGAGTCTGGCAAGCGATACTACAGAGTCTGGCAAACGATACTAACAGAGTCTGGCAAGCGATACTAACAGAGTCTGGCAAGCGATAATAACAGAGTCTGGCAAGCGATTCTAAAAGAGTCTGGCAAGCGATACTAACAGAGTCTGGCAAGCGATACTACAGAGTCTGGCAAGCGATACTAACAGAGTCTGGCAAACGATACTAACAGAGTCTGGCAAGCGATACTAACAAAGTCTGGCAAGCAATACTTTCAGAGTCTGGCAAGCGATACTAGAGAGTCTGGCAAGCGATACTACAGAGTCTGGCAAGCGATACTAACAGAGTCTGGCAAGCGATACTAACAGAGTCTGGCAAGCTATTCTAACAGAGTCTGGCAAGCGATACTACAGAGTCTGGCAAGCGATACTAACAGAGTCTGGCAAACGATACTACAGAGTCTGGCAAACGATACTAAAGAGTCTGGCAAGCGATACTACAGAGTCTGGCAAGCGATACTACAGAGTCTGGCAAGCAATACTAACAGAGTCTGGCAAGCGATACTAACAGAGTCTGGCAAGCGATACTAACAGAGTCTGGCAAGCGATACAAACGGAGTCTGGGAAACGATACTAACGGAGTCTGGCAAGTGATACTAACAGAGTCTGGCAAACGATACTAACAGATTCTGGCAAGCTATACTAACGAAGTCTGGCAAGCGATACTAACAGAGTCTGGCAAGCGATGCTAACAGATTCTGGCAAGCGATTCTAACAGAGTCTGGCAAGCGATACTAACAGATTCTGGCAAGCGATACTAACAGAGTCTGGCAAGCGATACTAACAGAGTCTGGCAAGAGATACTAACAGAGTCTGGCAAGCTATACTAACAGAGTCTGGCAAGCGATACTAATAGAGTCTGGCAAGCGATACTAACAGAGTCTGGCAAAGATTCCTCAGAGTCTGGCAAATGATACCACAGAGTCTGGCAAGCGATACTACAGAGTCTGGCAAGCGATACTAACAGAGTCTGGCAGGCGATACTACAGATTCTGGCAAGCGATACTACAGTCTGGCAAGCGATATTACAGATTCTGGCAAGTGATACTAACAGAGTCTGGCAAGCGATACTAACAGAGTCTGGCAAACGATACTCCAGAGTCTGGCAAGCGATACTAACTCAGTCTGGCAAGCGATACTAACAGAGTCAGGCAAGTGATACTACAGAGTTTGGCAAGCGATACCGGTCGGAGTCTGGCAAGCGATACTACAGAGTCTGGCAAGCGATACTACAGAGTCTGGCCAGCGATACTACAGAGTCTGGCAAGCGATACTAACAGAGTCTGGCAAGCGATACTAACAGAGTCTGACAAACGATACTAACAGAGTTTGGCAAGCGATACTAACAGATTCTGGCAAGCGATACTAACTGAGTCTGGCAAGCGATACAGACGGAGTCTGGCAAACGATACTAAAAGAGTCTGGCAAGTGATACTAACAGAGTCTGGCAAATGATACTAACAGAGTCTGGCAAGCTATACTAACAGAGTCTGGCAAGCGATACTAACAGAGTTTGGCAAGCGATACTAACAGAGTCTGGCAAGCTATACTAACAGAGTCTGACAAACGATACTAACAGAGTTTGGCAAGCGATACTAACAGATTCTGGCAAGCGATACTAACAGAGTCTGGCAAGCGATACAGACGGAGTCTGGCAAACGATACTAAAAGAGTCTGGCAAGTGATACTAACAAAGTCTGGCAAATGATACTAACAGAGTCTGGCAAGCTATACTAACAGAGTCTGGCAAGCGATACTAACTGAGTCTGGCAAGCGATGCTAACAGATTCTGGCAAGCTATTCTAACAGAGTCTGGCAAGCGATACTAACAGATTCTGGCAAGCGATACTAACAGAGTCTGGCAAGCGATACAGACGGAGTCTGCCAAACGATACTACAGAGTCTGGCAAGCGATACTAACAGAGTCTGGCAAACGATACTAACAGAGTCTGGCAAGCGATACTAACAAAGTCTGGCAAGCAATACTTTCAGAGTCTGGCAAGCGATGCTAACAGATTCTGGCAAGCGATTCTAACAGAGTCTGGCAAGCGATACTAACAGATTCTGGCAAGCGATACTAACAGAGTCTGGCAAGCGATACTACAGAGTCTGGCAAGCGATACTACAGAGTCTGGCAAGCGATACTAACAGAGTCTGGCAAGCGATACTAACAGAGTCTGGCAAGCGATACTAACAGAGTCTGGCAAGCGATACTAACAGAGTCTGGCAAGCGATACTAACAGAGTCTGGCAAGCGATACTAACAGAGTCTGGCAAGCGATACAGACGGAGTCTGGCAAACGATACTAACAGAGTCTGGCAAGTGATACTAACAGAGTCTGGCAAACGATACTAACAGAGTCTGGCAAGCGATACTAACAGAGTCTGGCAAGCGATACTAACAGAGTCTGGCAAGCGATACTAACAGAGTCTGGCAAGCGATACTAACAGAGTCTGGCAAGCGATACTAACAGAGTCTGGCAAGCGATACTAACAGAGTCTGGCAAGCGATACTAACAGAGTCTGGCAAGCGATACAAACGGAGTCTGGCAAACGATACTAAAAGAGTCTGGCAAGCGATACTAACAGAGTCTGGCAAATGATACTAACAGAGTCTGGCAAGCGATACTAACAGAGTCTGGCAAGCGATACTAACAGAGTCTGGCAAGCGATGCTAACAGATTCTGGCAAGCTATTCTAACAGAGTCTGGCAAGCGATACTAACAGAGTCTGGCAAGCGATACTAACAGAGTCTGGCAAGCGATACAGACGGAGTCTGCCAAACAATACTAACAGAGTCTGGCAAGCGATACTAACAGAGTCTGGCAAACGATACTAACAGAGTCTGGCAAGCGATACTAACAAAGTCTGGCAAGCAATACTTACAGAGTCTGGCAAGCGATGCTAACAGAGTCTGGCAAGCGATGCTAACAGATTCTGGCAAGCGATTCTAACAGAGTCTGGCAAGCGATACTAACAGATTCTGGCAAGCGATACTAACAGAGTCTGGCAAGCGATACTAGAGAGTCTGGCAAGCGATACTACAGAGTCTGGCAAGCGATACTAACAGAGTCTGGCAAGCGATACTAACAGAGTCTGGCAAGCTATTCTAACAGAGTCTGGCAAGCGATACTACAGAGTCTGGCAAGCGATACTAACAGAGTCTGGCAAACGATACTAACAGAGTTTGGCAAGCGATACTAACAGATTCTGGCAAGCGATACTAACAGAGTCTGGCAAGCGATACAGACGGAGTCTGCCAAACGATACTACAGAGTCTGGCAAGCGATACTAACAGAGTCTGGCAAACGATACTAACAGAGTCTGGCAAGCGATACTAACAAAGTCTGGCAAGCAATACTTTCAGAGTCTGGCAAGCGATACTAGAGAGTCTGGCAAGCGATACTACAGAGTCTGGCAAGCGATACTAACAGAGTCTGGCAAGCGATACTAACAGAGTCTGGCAAGCTATTCTAACAGAGTCTGGCAAGCGATACTACAGAGTCTGGCAAGCGATACTAACAGAGTCTGGCAAACGATACTAACAGAGTCTGGCAAGCGATACTAACAGAGTCTGGCAAGCGATACTAACAGAGTCTGGCAAGCGATACTACAGAGTCTGGCAAGCAATACTAACAGAGTCTGGCAAGCGATACTAACAGAGTCTGGCAAGCGATACTAACAAAGTCTGGCAAGCAATACTTTCAGAGTCTGGCAAGCGATACTAGAGAGTCTGGCAAGCGATACTAGAGAGTCTGGCAAGCGATACTAACAGAGTCTGGCAAGCGATACTAACAGAGTCTGGCAAGCTATTCTAACAGAGTCTGGCAAGCGATACTACAGAGTCTGGCAAGCGATACTAACAGAGTCTGGCAAACGATACTACAGAGTCTGGCAAACGATACTACAGAGTCTGGCAAGCGATACTACAGAGTCTGGCAAGCGATACTACAGAGTCTGGCAAGCAATACTAACAGAGTCTGGCAAGCGATACTAACAGAGTCTGGCAAGCGATACTAACAGAGTCTGGCAAGCGATACAAACAGAGTCTGGGAAACGATACTAACGGAGTCTGGCAAGTGATACTAACAGAGTCTGGCAAACGATACTAACAGATTCTGGCAAGCTATACTAACGAAGTCTGGCAAGCGATACTAACAGAGTCTGGCAAGCGATGCTAACAGATTCTGGCAAGCGATTCTAACAGAGTCTGGCAAGCGATACTAACAGAGTCTGGCAAGCGATACTAACAGAGTCTGGCAAACGATACTACAGAGTCTGGCAAACGATACTAACAGAGTCTGGCAAGCGATACTAACAGAGTCTGGCAAGCGATACTAACAGAGTCTGGCAAGCGATACTAACAGAGTCTGGCAAGCGATACTAACAGAGTCTGGCAAGCGATACTAACAGAGTCTGGCAAGCGATACTTACAGAGTCTGGCAAGCGATACTAGCAGAGTCTGGCAAGCGATACTAACAGAGTCTGGCAAGCGATACTAACAGAGTCTGGCAAGCGATACTAACAGAGTCTGGCAAGCGATTCTAACAGAGTCTGGCAAGCGATACTACAGAGTCTGGCAAGCGATACTAACAGAGTCTGGCAAAGCGATACTAACAGAGTCTGGCAAGCGATACTACAGAGTCTGGCAAGCGATACTACAGAGTCTGGCAAGCGATACTAACAGAGTCTGGCAAGCAATACTAACAGAGTCTGGCAAGCGATACTAACAGAGTCTGGCAAGCGATACTAACAGAGTCTGGCAAGCGATACAAACAGAGTCTGGGAAACGATACTAACGGAGTCTGGCAAGCGATACTAACAGAGTCTGGCAAACGATACTAACAGATTCTGGCAAGCGATACTAACGAAGTCTGGCAAGCGATACTAACAGAGTCTGGCAAGCGATGCTAACAGAGTCTGGCAAGCGATTCTAACAGAGTCTGGCAAGCGATACTAACAGATTCTGGCAAGCGATACTAACAGAGTCTGGCAAGCTATTCTAACAGAGTCTGGCAAGCGATACTACAGAGTCTGGCAAGCGATACTAACAGAGTCTGGCAAACGATACTACAGAGTCTGGCAAGCGATACTAACAGAGTCTGGCAAGCGATACTACAGAGTCTGGCAAGCGATACTAACAGAGTCTGGCAAGCAATACTAACAGAGTCTGGCAAGCGATACTAACAGAGTCTGGCAAGCGATACTAACAGAGTCTGGCAAGCGATACAAACAGAGTCTGGGAAACGATACTAACGGAGTCTGGCAAGTGATACTAACAGAGTCTGGCAAACGATACTAACAGAGTCTGGCAAGCGATACTAACGAAGTCTGGCAAGCGATACTAACAGAGTCTGGCAAGCGATGCTAACAGATTCTGGCAAGCGATACTAACAGAGTCTGGCAAGCGATACTAACAGAGTCTGGCAAGCGATACTAACAGAGTCTGGCAAGCGATACTAACAGAGTCTGGCAACGATACTAACAGAGTCTGGCAAGCGATACATACGGAGTCTGGCAAGCGATACTACAGAGTCTGGCAAGCGATACTAACAGAGTCTGGCAAGCGATACTAACAGAGTCTGGCAAGCGATACTAACAAAGTCTGGCAAGCAATACTTTCAGAGTCTGGCAAGCGATACTAGAGAGTCTGGCAAGCGATACTAGAGAGTCTGGCAAGCGATACTAACAGAGTCTGGCAAGCGATACTAACAGAGTCTGGCAAGCTATTCTAACAGAGTCTGGCAAGCGATACTACAGAGTCTGGCAAGCGATACTAACAGAGTCTGGCAAACGATACTACAGAGTCTGGCAAACGATACTACAGAGTCTGGCAAGCGATACTACAGAGTCTGGCAAGCGATACTACAGAGTCTGGCAAGCAATACTAACAGAGTCTGGCAAGCGATACTAACAGAGTCTGGCAAGCGATACTAACAGAGTCTGGCAAGCGATACAAACGGAGTCTGGGAAACGATACTAACGGAGTCTGGCAAGTGATACTAACAGAGTCTGGCAAACGATACTAACAGATTCTGGCAAGCTATACTAACGAAGTCTGGCAAGCGATACTAACAGAGTCTGGCAAGCGATGCTAACAGATTCTGGCAAGCGATTCTAACAGAGTCTGGCAAGCGATACTAACAGATTCTGGCAAGCGATACTAACAGAGTCTGGCAAGCGATACTAACAGAGTCTGGCAAGCGATACTAACAGAGTCTGGCAAGCTATACTAACAGAGTCTGGCAAGCGATACTAATAGAGTCTGGCAAGCGATACTAACAGAGTCTGACAAAGATTCCTCAGAGTCTGGCAAATGATACCACAGAGTCTGGCAAGCGATACTACAGAGTCTGGCAAGCGATACTAACAGAGTCTGGCAGGCGATACTACAGATTCTGGCAAGCGATACTACAGTCTGGCAAGCGATATTACAGATTCTGGCAAGCGATACTAACAGAGTCTGGCAAGCGATACTAACAGAGTCTGGCAAACGATACTCCAGAGTCTGGCAAGCGATACTAACTCAGTCTGGCAAGCGATACTAACAGAGTCAGGCAAGTGATACTACAGAGTTTGGCAAGCGATACCGGTCGGAGTCTGGCAAGCGATACTAACAGAGTCTGGCAAGCGATACTAACAGAGTCTGGCAAGCGATACTAACAGAGTCTGGCAAGCGATACTAACAGAGTCTGACAAACGATACTAACAGAGTTTGGCAAGCGATACTAACAGATTCTGGCAAGCGATACTAACTGAGTCTGGCAAGCGATACAGATGGAGTCTGGCAAACGATACTAAAAGAGTCTGGCAAGTGATACTAACAGAGTCTGGCAAATGATACTAACAGAGTCTGGCAAGCTATACTAACAGAGTCTGGCAAGCGATACTATCTGAGTCTGGCAAGCGATGCTAACAGATTCTGGCAAGCTATTCTAACAGAGTCTGGCAAGCGATACTAACAGAGTCTGGCAAGCGATACTAACAGAGTCTGGCAAGCGATACTAACAGAGTCTGGCAAGCGATACTACAGAGTCTGGCAAGCGATACTACAGAGTCTGGCAAGCGATACTACAGAGTCTGGCAAGCGATACTACAGAGTCTGGCAAGCGATACTACAGAGTCTGGCAAGTGATACTACAGAGTCTGGCAAGCGATACTAACAGAGTCTGGCAATCGATACTAACAGAGTCAGGCAAGTGATACTACAGAGTCTGGCAAGCGATACTAACAGAGTCTGTTAGTATCGCTTGCCAGACTCTGTTAGTATCGTTTGCCAAAGTCTGGCAAGCGATACTAACAGAGTCTGGCAAGCGATGCTAACAGATTCTGGCAAGCAATTCTAACAGAGTCTGGCAAGCGATACTAACAGATTCTGGCAAGCGATACTAACAGAGTCTTGCAAGCGATACTAGAGAGTCTGGCAAGCGATACTACAGAGTCTGGCAAGCGATACTAACAGAGTCTGGCAAGCGATACTAACAGAGTTTGGCAAGCGATACTAACAGATTCTGGCAAGCGATACTAAGAGAGTCTGGTAAGCGATACTAAGAGTCTGGCAAGCGATACTAACAGAGTCTGGCAAGTGATACTTCAGAGTCTGGCAAGCGATACTAACAGAGTCTGGCAAGCGATACTACAGAGCCTGGCAAGCGATACTAACAGAGTCTGGCAAGCAATACTACAGTCTGGCAAGCAATACTAACAGATTCTGGCAGGCGATACTGACGGAGTCCTCTATTTTCTAACTGAAACACAAAAGAAAGGATAAAAACAGTGGATTCTTTACTTTGTCATTTTACTCCTCCTCGAGCATAGGCCACATTCCATGAAATACTGATGTTTTTTAGCTGTCACAGCATAGAGGTTAGGTTGATGTGTTTGCTGAAAGGTCTTCAAATGCATGGAGTGAAGTGGGCATCACAACTTTCCCATTTGCAGCTGCTTTATATTCTACAATGTGCAGCGTCACTCTAAACAGTTTATTTTTTATTCAACCACTTCAGTACCCCAAGGTCTTTCTCTTCTCTGGAAAAAACAGAGTTCTCACAACATGTTCTCTTCTCTGGTGAAGTCACTTAGTCTGATTCGTTTTGCTCTCTTTTCCTCCCCAGCTGAGTTCTGAGATGTGGCTTTTCATTACAGTGGGACGCAATTTCCTGTAACCCTGCTATCTCAGAGCGGTGTAGGGATATGTAGAGGAGGGTGTGGGGATATGTAGAGGAGGGTGTAGGGATATGTAGAGGAGGGTGTGGGGATATGTAGAGGAGGGTGTGGGGATATGTAGAGGAGGGTGCGGGGATATGTAGAGGAAGGTGTCGGGATATGTAGAGGAGGGTCTGGGGATATGTAGAGGAGGGTGTAGGGATATGTAGAGGAGGGTGGGAGGATATGTAGAGGAGAGTGTAGGGATATGTAGAGGAGAGTGTAGGGATATGTAGAGGAGGGTGTAGGGATATGTAGAGGAGAGTTCAGGGATATGTAGAGGAGGGTGTGGGGATATGTAGAGGAGGGTGTGGGGATATGTAGAGGAGGGTGTAGGGATATGTAGAGGAGGGTTCAGGGATATGTAGAGGAGGGTGTGGGGATATGTAGAGGAGAGTGTGGGGATATGTAGAGGAGGGTGTAGGGATATGTAGAGGACGGCCCAGCCTTTGACTAAGATAACCAACAAACACACAAAGGCCAACTCCAGTTACTCAGTGCATCCTGTGGCCAGAAGAGTCCACGCGTGCATGTATATTTACGTGTATTAGATACCAATGGCATAGAGGGCCAGATGAATCCAAGACTAAACATTGGAGACCATGTTGGGGGGCAGGAAGATGTAGGGGTCAGAAAGGCCATTGTAGCCTGTGTCTGGGTGGCTGTTGTGGGATCATGCCCCCTGTGCCCGGGCCCTCAGGCTCCAGTAGCAGGATGGGCTTCAGGCCTACAGCAGGATCCGTAGAGATGACCCCCACTATCCCACCCTGTCGAGCTGGGCTTACACAGCTGCCTCTGATTGGCTAAGAACAAAGGCCTGTGTTAGCTGCCCCACGTTTGCCTTGTAGCTACACAGAGTTACACTCTTAACCCAAACCCAGGGCCAGGCGCAAACCTAGGGCCAGGCCCAAACCAAGGCCCAAACCAAGTCCCAAACCCAGGGCCCGGTCCAAACCCAGGCCCAAACCCAGGGCCAGGCTCAGGCCCAAACACAAAGCCAGCCTCAGGCCCAACCCAGGCCCAAACCCAGGCCCAAACCCAGGCCCAAAGCCAGGTCCAACCCCAGGCCCAAACCCAGGTCCAAACCCAGGTCCAAACCCAGGCCCAAACCCAGACCCAAACACAGGGCCAGGCTCAGGCCCAAACACAGGTCCAAACCCAGGCCCAGCCTCAGGCCCAACCCAGGCCCAAACCCAGGCCCAAACCCAGGCCCAAACCCAGGTCCAAACCCAGGTCCAAACCCAGGCCCAAACCCACGCCCAAACACAGGTCCAAACCCAGACCCAGCCTCAGGCCCAAACCCAGGTCCAAACCCAGGTCCAAACCCAGGCCCAAGCACAGGCCCAAACCCAGACCCAAACACAGGTCCAAACCCAGGCCCAGCTTCAGGCCCAACCCAGGCCCAAACCCAGGCCCAAACCCACGCCCAAACACAGGCCCAAACCCAGACCCAAACACAGGGCCAGGCTCAGGGCAGAGGCTATTGGGCTGTTCATTCTCCAAATACTAACCATCCTATCCCCTCTCTCCAAATACTAACCATCCTATTCCCTCTCTCCAAATACTAACCATCCTATCCCCTCTCTCCAAATACTAACCATCCTATCCCCTCTCTCCAAATACTAACCATCCTATCCCCTCTCTCCAAATACTAACCATCCAATCCCCTCTCTCCAAATACTAACCATCCTATCCCCTCTCTCCAAATACTAACCATCCTATCCCCTCTCTCCAAATACTAACCATCATATCCCCTCTCTCCAAATACTAACCATCCTATCCCCTCTCTCCAAATACTAACCATCCTATCCCCTCTCTCCAAATACTAACCATCGTATCCGCTCTCTCCAAATACTAACCATCCTATTCCCTCTCTCCAAATACTAACCATCTTATCCCCTCTCTCCAAATACTAACCATCCTATCCCTTCTCTCCAAATACTAACCATCATATCCCCTCTCTCCAAATACTAACCATCCTATCCCCTCTCTCCAAATACTAACCATCCTATCCCCTCTCTCCAAATACTAACCATCCTATTCCCTCTCTCCAAATACTAACCATCTTATCCCCTCTCTCCAAATACTAACCATCCTATCCCCTCTCTCCAAATACTAACCATCCTATCCCCTCTCTCCAAATACTAACCATCCTATCCCCTCTCTCCAAATACTAACCATCATATCCCCTCTCTCCAAATACTAACCATCCTATTCCCTCTCTCCAAATACCAACCATCCTATCCCCTCTCTCCAAATACTAACCATCATATCCCCTCTCTCCAAATACTAACCATCCTATCCCCTCTCTCCAAATACCAACCATCCTATCTCCTCTCTCCAAATACTAACCATCCTATCCCCTCTCTCCAAATACTAACCATCATATCCCCTCTCTCCAAATACTAACCATCCTATCCCCTCTCTCCAAATACTAACCATCCTATCCCCTCTCTCCAAATACTAACCATCATATCCCCTCTCTCCAAATACTAACCATCCTATTCCCTCTCTCCAAATACCAACCATCCTATCCCCTCTCCAAATACTAACCATCCTATCCCCTCTCTCCAAATACCAACCATCCTATCCCCTCTCTCCAAATACTAACCATCCTATCCCCTCTCTCCAAATACTAACCATCCTTTCCCCTCTCTCCAAATACTAACCATCATATCCCCTCTCTCCAAATACTAACCATCCTATCCCCTCTCTCCAAATACTAACCATCCTATCCCCTCTCTCCAAATACCAACCATCCTATCCCCTCTCCAAATACTAACCATCCTATCCCCTCTCTCCAAATACCAACCATCCTATCCCCTCTCTCCAAATACTAACCATCCTATCCCCTCTCTCCAAATACTAACCATCCTTTCCCCTCTCTCCAAATACTAAGCATCCTATCCCCTCTCTCCAAATACTAACCATCCTATCCCCTCTCTCCAAATACTAACCATCCTATCCCCTCTCTCCTAATACTAACCATCCTATCCCCTCTCCAAATACTAACCATCCTATCCCCTCTCCAAATGCTAACCATCCTATCCCCTCTCTCCAAATACCAACCATCCTATTCCATCTCTCCAAATACTAACCATCCTATCCCCTCTCTCCAAATACTAACCATCCTATCCCCTCTCTCCAAATACCAACCATCCTATTCCATCTCTCCAAATACTAACCATCCTATCCCCTCTCTCCTAATACTAACCATCTTATCCCCTCTCTCCAAATACTAACCATCCTATCCCCTCTCTCCAAATACTAACCATCCTATTCCATCTCTCCAAATACTAACCATCCTATTCCCTCTCTCCAAATACTAACCATCCTATTCCATCTCTCCAAATACTAACCATCCTATCCCCTCTCCCCAAATACTAACCATCCTATCCCCTCTCTCCAAATACTAACCATCCTATTCCCTCTCTCCCGAGCTGGCTCTCTGCCTCTGCCCCAAAACAAACATCACTGAGTGTTTTTTAAACCATGTGGAACTTCTCTGTTGAAGAGAGAACTTGTTTTGGTTTTGTTCTTGGCTGTGTAGACTGAGCACCTCCACACACGTCAGGTAGAAGGAATGAGAAGCCATGAAATAAGTAGTTATTCTCATAATATTATAATGTGTATCCAGCACGTCAGGTCATGAGAAATTAGGAATTATTACAACACTAATGATCGCCAAGCCTCCTATTAAGGGCCGGCCAAGCATCTGATGGCGTCTCTGTCAGAGTCTGTAAAAGGAGGAAGAAGAAGAAGTAATTAGCATAATAAAACCCTTTCCTTTGGGCCTTGGTTAGACTCATATAGTGAACTGCACTGTCTTCCGTGTTTAGTTTCAGCTCTGCAGACAGAGGGAAACACGAGAGCCCATAGCCATATGGGTCCTGGTCAAAAGTAGTGCACTATATCGGGTATAGGGTGCCATTTGGGACCTTGTCGTGGACTCCTACAAGGAATCACTTTTAATAAGCCACTCAGCCTATTTTCTATCACATTTCCCATTTATAATTCTAATATGTCTGTTAGGAAAATCCCTGAAGTGAAAGCAGGCTGTTAAAAGCAATCCACAGTCATGTTCAGTGTATCTTTCCCCAAATTCAAATAGAATGGTAATTTTACAACTGTATTAGGCCAGCAGCTGCTCTGTATCCCACCCTTACTTTCTCAATTGCAACAGTGACTAAAGACATGAAAGTGGAATTGTGTGTTAAATCTATCAATTTCCACTCACTTTTATAATTTGTATCATAGTTTTAGGGACCACAACTAGACTGGAACATTATTAATTATGAAGAGAGAACGTGCGTAAAAACGTCACTTTTGGAGATGGCTGTCAGCCATCCTGGACGCACAACCTGTGCGCGTAGACCTGTACACTTCTTAATGATTTATCCAGAATTTTGCTGACTGTGTGTAAAAAAAAAAAAAGCCCCGTTTCAAAGATGAATTCTCCTTATGTGAGCGACATAACTATGGTAGGCTACCCGAGAACTCGTTCGCGTCAGTTGTGTTCTCAAGTGAAGCGCTGGAACCAGACCGCGGGTCACGCGCATTGGGTTTGGCCGTCTACCATCGCTGCATTTCAATGGCCAATTATGAAAATATCACCCCTAAATATAGAAGACAAATTCAACAACACTAGTAAAGGCATAACAATCGAATGGTTAGATGAGATGTTGTCTAACAGTTTTAGATGATTTAACCTATGTTTCCCCCCTAAAATAATAGCAAAATAAGTAGCCTAGACCATTTTTGTACATATAGTAGGGCCTAAGTACACTGCAATGGGTATTGCAATATTGTCACACTGCTGGATAATTACACAGAAAAAAGACCTTTTGAAATATTTTAACTCTTGACTTGCAGCCTATTCAACAAGTTATTGTAATAGTGTATTTTATGCTATTTTGGTTTGTAGGAATATTTTATGTTCTATCCACCAATAAAGTCAATTTTTATAATGAAGTGATGATGGTTCGATATTTAGATACAATTAGAAAATTATCTGGAAACATTTAAGCGCTTCTAATATCATGTTCTATGTATAATCTTCAAATGAATTATTTGTGAAATTACTGTAAGCATTTGAGTTTAATAAAATGTACATTTACATTTTTTTTAAAAGGCAACTGCAAAAAAAACAACTCAACAAAAATGTAATATATCTCAATACTGTCCTCAGTTGAACTTCGTTGGCTCTCTATATTCCTTAAAGTTGTCATTGTTTTCATCATCAGTTATTTACAGACATCGTTGATAAGTTATTGGTGTCCTAATGATGGCAGAAAACTGGCATGGATGTCATGTAGCGCTCTGAAGACACCGACTGCTCATCTGTTCTGCTGCGACAATCTAAAGAGACTCTCTGTTCGTCTCACCCATGACTGAATGAATCAGCCAAATATGGTCTCCTGAAAATAATGTTCAATTGTGTTGTGAAATATCTAGTCTGAAAAGCTAGTGACTCTGGAGCCAGAAACGGATAGATTCATAAATTATTAATAAATTATCTTTCTTCTTCAAAGTGTCTTTATCACGGTAAAGTTTTTTGATAGCTTATATTTTCAAAATGACTATACTGTATATTTATTATAACCTAATATTCATTAGTATTCATAATTTTTGTTGGTTATAATTTTACTTCAGAATGTCTTGGAATACTTTTATTTTACATTTTAGTAGACACAGATCCCGCTGTATTTTAGGACTGTATTTGATGATAACAAACATTATTAATTCAATTTTTTAAAACGCTCCTGTTTTTTATGTTATGATTCGTTTAAAAAAAATATTCATCCAGAATGTAAGACAGCTGAAACACATTGACTTATTAAATATAAAGCACTTCGCACTGTGCCTTACAGTACCAAGAAGAACACACGCAAAGATATCCACCTATCATTTCAATCTCAATAATTCAGTTAAATTGTGAGAAAATAAATTGTGGGGGGGTTGTCATGTAATCAGATCATTTTTAGATCGTAATTTATTAGAAACACAATATAGCATATTGGCCATTTCTACATGCGGATGATGATGTTTCCTACGGTGTTCCGACGTGGCCATACTTGTAATCGTATCCGTAAACTGACAGTTGATAGTCGGATCTGATTATAGTCGTGATCGGGGGGGGGGGATGAAGTGTTTTAATATGCCTAAATATATGTTGGCTAAATAATTCCCTGCACATTCACACTGTAACAACAACAAAAACCTGCAGATTAGGAGCAGCGGGCAGACAAGTTTGCTGTCACTCAGTCAGAATACTGATCAGCATTTCACGTTTTCCCTACCCTTAGCCCGGTTGTTAGATATTATGCACATTGATAGCTTGATAGCAAACGGTCCCGCCATGTGATATATTATAATAGCAGACAGCAGCAATCTAAACCATCAGACCGAAAACATGCGAGGAAAAGGGATTGGGTGAAATGATGAAGCCAAATCGCTTTATCTGTTCAGAACAGCAGGATCAACGTACAGCCCGCCCTTCTCTTTACAGACAGGCAAACTAGCCAGTTGAGTTGTTTAGACCACGTAGAACCTTGTACACGACTGACTCAAAGACAGTACAGTATGGTTTAGGAAGTCTGTGACTGACTGACATGACAAAGATGCTTGCTGGCACACGAAAATTACTTTTTATTCTCGATCATTGATAATGACAAAAATAATCGGATCATAATCATTGCCCATATCCTTTAGGATACTCGTTTATGTCCGACTACACAGGACACCTCTAAATGCTTCTTCTCCTTTTTGCTTTAGGCTATTCTTCTAAAAGTGATTTGGATTTTCTGCATTTAGTGGCTTCCTTCCACAGGTGCTGTTCTCAGTGCTCTGTCCCCATGTGTAACGGCTTAACATGTCCTACCAGGGTCTCGTATTTGGGGCGTGACACCAGGCTGGAGGGTAGAATAAGAGGAACAGAGAGAAGGTTCCTGGCTTGAGGCCTAGGATGCCTAATCAAAATACCATGGACTTGCATCCCCTCTCTCTCTCTCTCTCTCTCTCTCTCTCTGTCCCAAACACGCGCGCACACACACACACACACACACACACACACACACACACAGCTCCGACTCCACTTCACGGTCATTGTTTGTTCGTTCCTCTGACCACCTCTAATTCAATCATGTCTCTCGGGTCACGGGGACATCGCCAGCAGTTCCATTCACTATAAACACATTTAGAGATCCTTTATTTTAGCACTGGCACGCATCCACTCAGTACTCCCTGTATTCCAGCTAACTGCAGCTACCCAGATGGTTCTGCTAAGGTGAGAGGATTTCTCTGTCTGGCCTGTCCTTCATTAGGAGTTAGAGAGGATTTCTCTGTCTGGCCTGTCCTTCATTAGGAGTTAGAGAGGGTTTCTCTGTCTGGCCTGTCCTTCATTAGGAGTTAGAGAGGATTTCTCTGTCTGGCCTGTCCTTCATTAGGAGTTAGATACCGTTTCTCTGTCTGGCCTGTCCTTCATTAGGAGTTAGTGCAGAGTAGAGAGGCAGAGGGACATTGATCAGACTGACTGATAAGGTTTTCATAACCCTCTGGTCCTCCACACAGCACTATGCTACTGTTCTATGATGCTGTTCTACGATGCTGTTCTACGATGCTGTTCTACGATGCTGTTCTATGATGCTGTTCTATGATGCTGTTCTACGATGCTGTTCTACGATGCTGTTCTACGATGCTGTTCTACGATGCTGTTCTACGATGCTGTTCTACGATGCTGTTCTATGATGCTGTTCTACGATGCTGTTCTACGATGCTGTTCTACGATGCTGTTCTACGATGCTGTTCTACGATGCTGTTCTACGATGCTGTTCTACGATGCTGTTCTACGATGCTGTTCTACGATGCTGTTCTACGATGCTGTTCTACGATGCTGTTCTACGATGCTGTTCTACGATGCTGTTCTACGATGCTGTTCTATGATGCTGTTCTACGATGCTGTTCTACGATGCTGTTCTACGATGCTGTTCTACGATGCTGTTCTACGATGCTGTTCTACGATGCTGTTCTATGATGCTGTTCTACGATGCTGTTCTACGATGCTGTTCTATGATGCTGTTCTACGATGCTGTTCTACGATGCTGTTCTACTATGCTGTTCTACGATGGTGTTCTACGATGCTGTTCTATGATGCTGTTCTACGATGCTGTTCTATGATGCTGTTCTATGATGCTGGCGCAAAAGTTTTCCATCGTTTACATGGAACACGAAGTGCAGTCTGAGAGTCTGGTTCAGGAACTCTGTTACTGACACAGCTCTTTCCATAGCTTAGAGTGGACTTTGGTGGGTTTTACCAGGGAGCAAATCAGAAATGTCAGCCTATGTCCTAACTAGGATTATTTTTGCCAGAGACGGTGCCATCACAACCCAGCATTGATTTACTGGTAGAATCTGCTCAGACAAAAACAAACTGTAACTCATCTCTCAAATGTAGTCATCAGTGGATGGAGCCATTCACTGGTTCACTGGACCTCAGCGTGTTTGGCCTCATATGAGGTCAGAGAGAGGACAGAACACCCCCAATTCCCCACACAAACCCAACTACAACTCCTATTTCCCAGCCTGCACCACTCTTCCTGTCTGAGTACTGACCCAGGGGTCGGCAGCTGTCAGTCACGTCCCTCAACTGGCTTCCGAGCCTCTCCTTTCCCGAGCCTCTGGCCACAGACTGGGCTCTGTGAGGGGACCTTTGAAGGAAAGGCCCAGGTCGCTCACATGGGATCATCTCTGTGCATTCATGGTGTGTAATTGAATTATCCCTTCCCTCCTCTTTCTCATGTTTCCTTCCCCTATTCAAACCCTAACCCCAGGTTGGACCGACCGTCACCCTGGTCTGTAGTGAGAGGAAGGGTTTCAGGGGCTGACAGCCAGACAAAGATAGACACATGTCGACAATGTGTATACTCAGGCCCTGACAGAGTTTAGATGTAATAGTGGGAGTCTTGTATGGTGATCGACTGACGAGCAGCTTGTCAACTCTCCATCTACATGCTGTTGGAGGATCACCCAGCGTGCCCGTGGAAGGAAGAGGTCAGCTTTTAGCCTTTTCTTTACTTTGTCATTCATATGATACAATAATCCTGTTTTAAAGCCATGCCTTCTATACTACTCTTCCATAACCACAGAATATGTGACGCCTGACCTTCTCCTGTATGCTTCCACTGTATCATGATCATAACTTTCCAGGGCCACAATTCTGAACATATGTTCCAAGAGTGCAGTGCCACATTATTTGAAAACAATTGAATTGAAAAAAAGTAAAGTGCCTTGAGATGTGTGTGTAACTGTGCATGTGTGCATGTGTGCGTGTGTGCATGTGTGCGTGTGTGTGTGTGTGTGCGTGTGTGCATGTGTGTGTGTGTGTGTGTGTGTGTGTGTGTGTGTGTGTGTGTGTGTGTGTGTGTGTGTGTGTGTGTGTGTGTGTGTGTGTGTGTGTGTGTGTGTGTGTGTGTGTGTAAAAACAGAGAGTGAGAGAGAGTGAACAACAAAAAAGTGAAAGCAAAAAAGAGAGAGAGAGAGAGAGAGAGAGAGAGAGGATGTAGGGGGGAAGCAGCCTATGGCCTGGGGCTACTAGGGCGAGAGGGGAGAGGCTCAGAAGGTTGGGGTCACCCTTGTTGGCTGTCTGTTGTCTGTCTGTCTGCCCTAAGCCAGGACTAGGACCACAACCATGGAGGGCCAGGCAGGAGGCAGTGGTGAAGAGAAGAGGGTCAGGACTAGGAAGGGAGAGGGCAGGGGAGCCCTTATCCAGTACCGGGCAGAGAAGGGGGAAGGAGAGGGGAGCCCTTATCCAGTACCGGGCAGAGAAGAGGGAAGGAGAGGGGAGGCCTTATCCAGTACCGGGCAGAGAAGGGGGAAGGAGAGGGGAGGTGAGGCCTTATCCAGTACCGGGCAGAGAAGGGGGAAGGAGAGGGGAGGCCTTATCCAGTACCGGGCAGAGAAGGGGGAAGGAGAGGGGAGGGGAGCCCTTATCCAGTACCGGGCAGAGAAGGGGGAAGGAGAGGTTAGGGGAGGCCTTATCCAGTACCGGGCAGAGAAGGGGGAAGGAGAGGGGAGGCCTTATCCAGTACCGGGCAGAGAAGGGGGAAGGAGAGGGTAGGGGAGGGGAGGCCTTATCCAGTACCAGGCAGAGAAGGGGGAAGGAGAGGGGAGGCCTTATCCAGTACCGGGCAGAGAAGGGGGAAGGAGAGGGGAGCCCTTATCCAGTACCGGGCAGAGAAGGGGGAAGGAGAGGGTAGGGGAGGCCTTATCCAGTACCGGGCAGAGAAGGGGGAAGGAGAGGGTAGGGGAGGCCTTATCCAGTACCGGGCAGAGAAGGGGGAAGGAGAGGGGAGGCTTTATCCAGTACCGGGCAGAGAAGGGGGAAGGAGAGGGGAGGCCTTATCCAGTACCGGGCAGAGAAGGGGGAAGGAGAGGGTAGGGGAGGCCTTATCCAGTATCGGGCAGAGAAGGGGGAAGGAGAGGGGAGGCCTTATCCAGTACCGGGCAGAGAAGGGGGAAGGAGAGGGGAGGCCTTATCCAGTACCGGGCAGAGAAGGGGGAAGGAGAGGGGAGGCCTTATCCAGTACCGGGCAGAGAAGGGGGAAGGGGAGGGGAGGCCTTATCCAGTACCGGGCAGAGAAGGGGGAAGGAGAGGGTAGGGGAGGCCTTATCCAGTACCGGGCAGAGAAGGGAGAAGGAGAGGGGAGGCCTTATCCAGTACCGGGCAGAGAAGGGGGAAGGGGCAGTAGAGGGGAGCCCTTATCCAGTAGCAGGCAGAGAAGGGGGAAGGGGCAGTAGAGGGGAGCCTGGGACTCCCAGCAGGCTGAGCTGATTTCCTGTGTGGGGTCATGTTAAGGCCAGGTTCAGATCGGAGGACCGACCAGGGCTTTAGGCTTTAGGACCCCAACATAGACTCATGAGTTAGACATTGAATGGAATAGAGCAGCTCACCTCATATTAAGTCAAGTGGTGTTTTCATCATGGACCAATGGGTAAAGATGCATCTGTATGCATAGTATATACACTATATATACAAAAGTATGTGGACACCCCTTCAAATTAGTGGATTAGTCTATTTCAGCCACATCAGTTGCTGACAGGTGTTTAAAATCGAGCGAACACCCATGCAATCTCCAAAGACAAACATTGGCGGTAGAATGGCCTTACTGAAGAGCTCAGTGACTTTTAATGTGGCACCGTCATAGGATGCTACCTTTCCAACAAGTCAGATCGTCAAATTTCTACCCTGCTAGAGTTGCCCCGGTCTACTGTAAGTGCTGTTATTGTGAAGTGGAAACATCTAGGAGCAACAACGGCTCAGCCGCAAAGTGGTAGGCCTCACAAGCTCACAGAACAGGACTGCTGAGTGCTGAAGCACGTGAAAAATTATTGTCCTTGGTTGCAACACTCACTACCGAGTTCCAAACTGCCTCTGGAAGCAACGTCAGCACAATAACTGTTCTTTGGGAGCTTTATCAAATGGGTTTCCATGGCCGAGCAGCCGCACACCAGCCTAAGATCACCATGCGAAAGTCCAAGCGTTGGCTGGTGTGATGTAAAGCTCGCCGCCATTGGACTCTGGAGCAGTGGATACGTGTTCTCTGGAGTGATGAATCACACTTCACCATCTGGCATTCTGACGGACTAATCTGGGTGTTTGGTGGATTCCAGGAGAACGCTACCTGCCCCAATGCATAGTGCCAACTATAAAGTTGGTGGTGGAGGAATAATGGTCTGGGGCTGATTTTCATGGTTCTGGCCCCTTAGTTCCAGTGAAGGGAAATCTTAACTCTACAGCATACAATGACATTCTAGACGATTCTGTGCTTCCAACTTTGTGGCAACAGCTTGGGGAAGGCCCTTTCCTGTTTTAGCATGACAATGCCCCCACTCACAAAGTGAGGTCCATACAGAAATGGTTTGTCGAGATCGGTGTGGAAGAACTTGTCTGGCCTGCACAGAGCTCTGACCTCAACCCCATCGAACACCTGAATTGGGATGAATTAGAACACAGACTGCGAGCCAGGCCTAATCGCCCAACATCAGTGCCTGACCTCACTAATGCTCTTGGGGCTGAATGGAGCAAGTCCCCGCAGCAATGTTCCAACATCTAGTGGAAAGCCTTCCCAGAAGACTGGAGGCTGTTATAGCAGCAAAGGGGGGACAAACTCCTTATTAATGCACAAGATTTTGGAATGAGATGTTCAACGAGCAGGTGTCCACATACTTTTGGTCATTTGGTGTACCTCTGGCTCAGGTGGGATTCTCTGCTACATATACAAATAGAGATCACGCTATATTAACCCTGTCTATAGTAACCTGTCTATATTAACCCTGTCTATAGTAACCTGTCTATATTAACCCCTGTCTATAGTAACCTGTCTATATTAACCCCTGTATATATTAACCCCTGTCTACAGTAACCCCTGTCCATAGTAACCTGTCTATATTAACCCCTGTCTACAGTAACCCCTGTCCATAGTAACCTGTCTATAGTAACCCCTGTCTATAGTAACCTGTCTATATTAACCCCTGTATATATTAACCCCTGTCTACAGTAACCCCTGTCCATAGTAACCTGTCTATATTAACCCCTGTCTATAGTAACCTGTCTATATTAACCCCTGTATATATTAACCCCTGTCTACAGTAACCCCTCTCCATAGTAACCTGTCTATAGTAACCCCTGTATATATTAACCCCTGTCTACACTAACCCCTGTCTATAGTAACCCCTGTCTACACTAACCCCTGTCTATATTAACCCGTCTATAGTAACCCCTGTCCATAATAACCTGTCTATAGTAACCCCTGTCTATATTAACCTGTCTATAGTAACCTGTCTATAGTAACCCCTGTCTATAGTAACCCCTGTCTATAGTAACCCCTGTCTATAGTAACCTGTCTATAGTAACCCCTGTCTATATTAACCCCTGTATATATTAACCCCTGTCTATAGTAACCCCTGTCTATAGTAACCCCTGTCTATAGTAACCCCTGTCTATAGTAACCTGTCTATAGTATCCCCTGTCTATATTAACCCCTGTCTATAGTAACCCCTGCCCATAGCAACCCCTGTCTATAGTAACCCCTGTCCATAGCAACCCCTGTCCATAGTAACCTCTGTCATAGGCCAACCCAGTAGACAGGGGTGGAACTCACATCCAGCAGCAAATAACATATAGCCCATGATCCTCAACAACATCCTCTCTTCCTACTTTTCCCTCACTCCTCTCTCTTCAGGCAAGATTCATGAAAACCCTGTTGTTACCTGAGGGAATACCCCAGAGATCATAGCAGTACAGACATGTTCCTCGTCTTACTCCAAATATCTGGAATGTATTTACTGAGCTGAGTTTTGAGTTCCAGAGCTCTCTGTGGCCTCAGGCTGAGTGGACGTGGTTGTCAGGAGATTTAAGCAGCAACATTCTAACCCCGTCCTCCTAATTTCCCTATAACGATACAGAGAGAATGTACACTTATAATTGGTACGCAGCTTATGAATTTGATGAATTGTAAATGTTATGTGGTCTTTATGAATTTGATGAATTGTAAATGTTATGTGGTCTTTATGAATTTGATGAATTGTAAATGTTATGTGGTCTTTATGAATTTGATGAATTGTAAATGTTATGTGGTCTTTATGAATTTGATGAATTGTAAATGTTATGTGGTCGTTATGAGTTTGATGGATTGCAGCTACAGTGCATTCGGAAAGAATTCCGACCCCTTGACTTTTCTCGCATTTTGTTAAGTTACAGCCTAATTATAAAATTGATTAAATTAAATGTTTTCCCTCATCAATCTACACACAATACACCATAATGAAACTACAATTGAAATCTTTGCTAATTTATTCAACAACAAAAAAAATGTATCCTTGATGTTTCTACAACTTGATTAGAGTCCACCTGTGGTAAATTCAATTGTTTGGACATGATTTAGAAAGGCACACACCTGTCTATATAAGGTCCCACGGTTAACATTGAATGTCAGAGCAAAAACCAAGCTATGAGGTCAAAGTAATTGTCCGTACAGCTCCGAGACAGGATTGGGATCTGGGGAATGGTACCAAAAAATGTCTGCAGCATTTTATTTGATTTGATTTAACCTTTATTTAGCTAGGCATTGAAGGTCCCCAAGAACACAGTGGCCTTCATCATTCTTAAATGGAAGAAGTTAGGAACCTCCAAGACTCTTCCTAGAGCTGGCCGCCCGGCCAAACTGAGCAATTGGGGGAGAAGGGCCTTGGTCAGGGAGGTGACCAAGAACCCGATGGTCACTCTAACAGAGTTCCAGAGTTTCTATGTGGAGATGGGAGAACCTTCCAGAAGGACAATCATCTCTGCAGCACTCCACCAATCAGGCCTTTATGGTAGAGTGACCAGATGGAAGCCACTGCTCAGTAAAAGGCACATGACAGCCCGATTGGAGTTTGCCAAAAGGCACAGAAAGCGGTTCCGTAGCGCCAAGTCTAGGTCCAAAAGGTTACTTAACAGCTTCTACCCCAAAGCAATAAGACTGCTGAACAATTCATCAAATGGCCACCCAGACTATTTACATTGACCCCACCCCCACCCTCTACCCCCTTGTTTTTACACTGTTGCTACTCGCTGTTTATTATTAATGCATAGTCACTTTAACCCTTCGTACATGTACAAATTACCTCGACTAACCTGTACCACCGCACATTGACTCGGTACCGGTACTCCCTGTATATAGCCTCATTATTGTTATTTTATTGGGTTACTTTTTATAATTTTTTACTTTAGTTTATTTGGTAAATATTTTCTTAACTCTATTTCTTGAAATGCATTTTTGGTTAAGGGCTTGTAAGTAAGCATTTCACAGTAAGGTCTACACCTGTTGTATTCGGCACATGTGACAAATAAAATTGTATTTTATTTTATTTGAAGTTCACCTTCCAACAGGACAACAACCCTAAGCACACAGCCAAGACAACGCAGGAGTGTCTTCGGGACAAGTTTCTGAATGACCTTGAGTGGCCCAACCAGATACTGGATTTGAACCCGATTGAACATCTCTGGAGAGACATGAAAATAGCTGTGCAGTGACACTCCCCATCCAACATGACAGAGCTTGAGAGGATCTGCAGAGAAGAATGGGAGAAACTCCCCAAATACAGGTGTGCCAAGCTTGTAGCATCATACTCAAGAAGACTCGAGGTTGTATTCGCTGCCAAAGGTGCTTCAACAAAGTGCTGAGTAAAGGGTCTGAATACTTGTGTAAATGTAATATATATATATTTTTTTATAGATTTCTTAAATATTCTAACTGTTTTTTACTTGTCATTATGGGGTATTGTGTGTAGATTGATGAGGGGGGAAAAACAATTTAATCATTTTTAGAATAAGGCTGTAAAGTAACAAAATGTGGAAAAAGTGAAGGGGTCTGAATACTTTCCGAATGTTGTTAAAGGGCTTGAGAAGGGCAGCGGGGTAAGATGTGCACTGTAAGTAACAAGACAACAAGGGGTCATTCATTTACATTTTTGTCATTTAACAGACATGCTTATCCAAAGCAGAGATCTGTATATAATGAGAACAGTATATAAAGATGCTCATGTCTCCACCCTAACAACGGAAGATGCTCATGTCTCCCCCTAACAACGGAAGATGCTCATGTCTCCACCCTAACAACGGAAGATGCTCATGTCTCCACCATAACAACGCAAGATGCTCATGTCTCCACCCTAACAACGGAAGATGCTCATGTCTCCACCCTAACAACGGAAGATGCTCATGTCTCCACCCTAACAACGCAAGATGCTCATGTCTCCACCCTAACAACGGAAGATGCTCATGTCTCCACCCTAACAACGGAAGATGCTCATGTCTCCACCCTAACAACGGAAGATGCTCATGTCTCCACCCTAACAACGGAAGATGCTCATGTCTCCACCCTAACAACGCAAGATGCTCATGTCTCCACCCTAACAACGGAAGATGCTCATGTCTCCACCCTAACAATGGAAGATGCTCATGTCTCCACCCTAACAACGGAAGATGCTCATGTCTCCACCCTAACAACGGAAGATGCTCATGTCTCCACCCTAACAAAGCGGTTTTCCCAAAGGCGGGAAGGCAAGCGACAAGTTGAGAGATACATTGGGCTTATTTTGGACAGATTTTGTGATTTCGCTTCAAATCTTTCTCTGCACAGACCCTCTTACAGGAGTAATTAGGGTTAAGTGCCTTGCTCAAGGGAATGTCGACAACATTTTCTCCTGGTCAGCTTGGGGATTCAAAAAGCTCGCAACCGCTAGGCTACCTGACACCCATATGAATTCAATCACTTTCTGATTGCACCCCTTTTGATTTACAGTAAATGATAGGGTGCCATACCCCACCCTACCATTAGAAATACAGGTCTTGATCACTGAAAACTGTTGAGTTTGCTATAATTTTTTTAAGTTTACAAACAGTGTTTCAAACTATTTTATAATTTCTTGGAAAAGTATATTAAAAAAAAATAATAATAATTTTTACCTTTAACTTCAATTATCTAAAAACGTGTTAACTCAGATTTGTCTCATTTTCGCATATGTTGTAACTTAGACCCTAATTTACATAATATGTTATCTGTTGTGGACGCTATTGGTTGAAACACAGCATACTCTTGAATACAGGGTGGGTGTGTTTTAAATCATAGAAACAGAATTCATAGAATGGACCCTTCAGACCACTGTAATTTAGCCGGTACGCCATTGACATTTAAATGTAATTCAATAGGTTTCTTATGGAGGGTTGACAATTTAATTTAAAACAATGGATATTCCCACTCAAGTCAATATTCTCAGATGTGTGAACCTACAACCATCTTTGTGGTACCATTGGAAAGTTGAAATTTAAATTGTATTTTCATTTTAGTACATTTATCAGCCAAAACATCACACCCACCCCTGTATTCAAGAGCATGTCGAGTCTCAACCTAGCGTGATGTCAAATTTACACGTTTTTAGATCATAGACATTAAAGGTAAAGGTATTGTGTGTGTTAACCATTTATGAATCATTACTCCCATATTAACAAACTATTTACTAATCATTAGTAAATGTATTTTTTCAGTCCTTCATCCAAAGTGGGTGCTATTTATATTTTAGAAATACTTTATAAATGTTTTGAGTGACCAGTGTAATTTTTCTCAAAAAGATGGGCATGCCATTGGTAGACATTGGCAGATTTCCTCTGTCCAGTGTATGTGTTCTTTTGCCTATCATAATCTTTTATTTTTATTGGCCAGTCTGAGATATGGATTTTTCTTTGCAACTCTGCCTAGAAGGCCAGCATCCCGGAGTAGTCTCTTCGCTGTTGACGTTGAGACTGGTGTTTTGTGGGTACTATTTAATGAAGCTGCCCGTTGAGTACTTGTGAGGCGTCTGTTTCTCAAACTAGACACTCTAATGTACTTGTCCTCTTGCTCAGTTGTGCACTGGGGCCTCCCACTCCTCTTTCTATTCTGGTTAGGGCCTGTTTGCGCTGTTCTGTGAAGGGAGTAGTACACAGCGTTGTACGAGATCTTCAGTTTCTTGGTAATTTCTCGCATGGAATAGCCTTCATTTCTCAGAACAAGAATAGACCGACGAGTTTCAGAAGAAAGTTATTCGTTTCTGGCCATTTTGAGCCTGTAATCGAACCCACAAATGCTGATGCTCCAGATACTCAACTAGTCTAAAGAAGGCAAGTTTCATTGTTTCTTTATTCAGACAAAAGTTTTCAGCTGTGCTAACATAATTGCAAAAGGGTTTTCTAATGATCAATTAATTAGCCTTTTAAAATGATAAACTTAGTTTAGCTAACACAACATGCCATTGGAACACAGGAGTGATGGTTGCTGATAATGTGCCTCTGTAGGCCTATGTAGATATTCCCTAAAAGATCTGCCATTTCCAGCTACAATAGTCATTTACAACATTAACAATGTCTACACTGTATTTCTGATACATTTTATGTTATTCTAATGTACAAAAAAATTTGCTTTTCTTTCAAAAACAAGGACATTTTGAAGTGACCCCAAACTTTTGAACGGTAGTATATATATAGTATATACTATATATATATACTGCTCAAAAAAATAAAGGGAACACTTAAACAACACAATGTAACTCCAAGTCAATCACACTTCTTTGAACTGTCCACTTAGGAAGCAACACTGACAATAAATTTCACATGCTGTTGTGCAAATGGAATAGACAACAGGTGGAAATTATAGGCAATTAGCAAGACACCCCCAATAAAGGAGTGGTTCTGCAGGTGGTGACCACAGACCACTTCTCAGTTCCTATGCTTCCTGGCTGATGTTTTGGTCACTTTTGAATGCTGGCGGTTCTTTCACTCTAGTGGTAGCATGAGACGGAGTCTACAACCCACACAAGTGGCTCAGGTAGTGCAGCTCATCCAGGATGGCACATCAATGCGAGCTGTGGCAAGAAGGTTTGCTGTGTCTGTCAGCGTAGTGTCCAGAGCATGGAGGTGCTACCAGGAGACAGGCCAGTACATCAGGAGATGTGGAGGAGGCCGTAGGAGGGCAACAACCCAGCAGCAGGACCGCTACCTCCGCCTTTGTGCAAGGAGGAGCAGGAGGAGCACTGCCAGAGCCCTACAAAATGACCTCCAGCAGGCCACAAATGTGTCTGCTTAAACGGACCTCCAGCATGTGTCTGCTCAAACGGTCAGAAACAGACTCCATGAGGGTGGTATGAGGGCCCGACGTCCACAGGTGGGGGTTGTGCTTACAGCCCAACACCGTGCAGGACGTTTGGCATTTGCCAGAGAACACCAAGATTGGCAAATTCGCCACTGGCGCCCTGTGCTCTTCACAGATGAAAGCAGGTTCACACTGAGCACATGTGACAGAGTCTGGAGATGCCGTGGAGAACGTTCTGCTGCCTGCAACATCCTCCAGCATGACCGGTTTGGCGGTGGGTCAGTCATGGTGTGGGGTGGCATTTCTTTGGGGGGCCGCACAGCCCTCCATGTGCTCGCCAGAGGTAGCCTGACTGCCATTAGGTACCGAGATGAGATCCTCAGACCCCTTGTGAGACCATGTGCTGGTGCGGTTGGCCCTGGGTTCCTCCTAATGCAAGACAATGCTAGACCTCATGTGGCTGGAGTGTGTCAGCAGTTCCTGCAAGAGGAAAGCATTGATGCTATGGACTGGCCCGCCCGTTCCCCAGACCTGAATCCAATTGAGCACATCTGGGACATCATGTCTCGCTCCATCCACCAACGCCACGTTGCACCACAGACTGTCCAGGAGTTGGCGGATGCTTTAGTCCAGGTCTGGGAGGAGATCCCTCAGGAGACCATCCGCCACCTCATCAGGAGCATGCCCAGGCGTTGTAGGGAGGTCATACAGGCACGTGGAGGCCACACACACTACTGAGCCTCATTTTGACTTGTTTTAAGGACATTACATCAAAGTTGGATCAGCCTGTAGTGTGGTTTTCCACTTTCATTTTGAGTGTGACTCCAAATCCAGACCTCCATGGGTTGATAAATTGGATTTCCATTGATTATTTTTGTGTGATTTTGTTGTCAGCACATTCAACTATGTAAAGAAAAAAGTATTTAATAAGATTATTTCATTCATTCAGATCTAGGATGTGTTATTTTAGTGTTCCCTTTATTTTTTTGAGCAGTGTATATATGAAGGAAAAAAAATATTTAATGAATTTTAGAATAAGGCTGTAACGTAACAAAATGTGGAAAAATTCACCCCATAATGACATATCAAAAAAAGGTTTTTAGACATTTTTGCAAATTTATTTCAAAAATAGCAAATTTACATGAGTATTCAGACCCTTTACTCAGTACTTTGTTGAAGCACCTTTGGCAGCGATTACAGCCTCGAGTCTTCTTGGGTATGACGCTACAAGCTTGGCACACCTGTATTTGGGGTGTTTCTCCCATTCTTCTCTGCAGATCCTCTCAAGCTCTGTCACGTTGGATTTTATTTCTATTTGCATTTAACCTTTATTTAACTAGGCAAGTCAGTTAAGAACAAATTTTGGTAGGCCTTTTGCCTACCAAAAGGCAAAAGGCCTCCTGCGGGGACAGGGGGCTGGGATTAAAAGTAAAAAATAAATAAAATATAAATTTAGGACAAAACACACATAAAGAGAGACCTAAGACAACAACATAGCAAGGTAGCATCACAACATAACAACAACATGGCAGCAACACAACATGGTAGTAGCACAAAACATGGTACAAACATTACTGGGCACAAAGGGCAAGAAGGTAGATTCAACGATACATCACACGAAGCAGCCACAACTATCAGTAAGAGTGTCCATGATTGAGTCTGATAGTGTAGTGATGTGTCCTATAGGAGCATTGGTGGCAAATCTCATGGCCGAATGGTAAAGAACATCTAGCCGCTCGAGAGCACCCTTACCTGGTGATTTATAAATGATGTATCGGTGATCTTGCATGGGTAGCGGGGTCATCTGAATCAGGGTTAGTTTGGCAGCTGGGGTGAAAGAGGAATGATAAAGATAGAGGAAACCAAGTCTAGATTTAACTTTAGTCTGCAGCTTTGATATGTGCTGAGAGAAGGACAGTGTACAGTCTAGCCATACTCCCAAGTACTTGTATGAGGTGACTACCTCAAGCTCTAAAGGTAGGTAGTAATCATACCTGTGGGGAGAGGGGCATTCTTCTTACCAAACCACATTAACTTTGTTTTGGAGGTGTTCAGAACAAGGTTAGGGGTAGAGAAAGCTTGTTGGACACTAAGAAAGGTTTGTTGTAGAGCTTTTAACCTCACTAGGGTAGGGGGCAGCATTTGTAATTTTGGATGAAAAGTGTGCCCAAAATAAACTGCCTGCTACTCAGGTCCAGAAGCTAGGATATGCATATAATTGGTAGATTTGGATAGAAAACACTCTAAAGTTTCCTAGCTTCTGTGAGTATAACAGAACTGATATGGCAGGCGAAAACCCGAGGAAAATCCATCCAGGAAGTGCTATTATTTTGAAATGCCTGTTTTTCCATTGAAAGCCTATCCACCATACAAAGACTTATGATGCAGTTCACGATCCCTATGTCTTCCACTACATGCGGCCAGTCTTTAGGCATTGTTTCAGGCTTTTACTCTGAAAAATGAGGGAGAAACACCACTTTCAATGAGAGGACAGTGACCGGGACCGTGCCTTTCTTGTTTTTCCTTTTCTATTGACGAAGCTATTGTCCGGTTCAAATATGATCGATTATTCATGACAAAAACAACCTGAGGATTGATTATAAACATTGTTTGAGATGTTTCTACGAACTTTTATGGTACTTTATTGATTTTTCGTCTGTCTGTTGTGACCGCGCTTTGTTCCAATGGATTACTGAAAAAAACGCACCAACAAAACTGAGGTTTTTGAATATAAAGAGGGACTTTATCGAAAAAAACGAACATTTATTGTGTAACATGGAGTCTTGGGAGTGCAATCATATGAAGATCATCAAAGGTAAGTGATTAATTTTATCGCTATTTCTGACTTTTGTTACTCGTCCACTTGGCTGGTTACTGTTTGTAATGATTTGTCTGCTGTGAGCGGTTCTCAGATAATCGCATGGTTTCCTTTCGTCGTAAAGTCTTTTTGAAATCTGACACCGTGGTTGGATTAACAAGAAGTTAATCTTTAAACCGATGTATAACACTTGTATGTTTCATGAATTTTTATAATGACTATTTCTGGTTTTGAATTTGGCGCTCTGTAATTTCACTGGATGTTGGCCAGGTGGGACGGTAGCGTCCCACACTCCCTAGAGAGGTTAACACAAAATCCGGTGAGGGGCCAGCTGAGTATAAGACTGTATCATCTGCATATACATGGATGAGAGAGCTTCCTCCTGCCTGAGCTATGTTGTTGATGTAAATTGAGAAGAGCGTGGGGGCTAGGATCGAGCCTTGGGGTACTCCCTTGGTGACAGGCAGTGGCTGAGACAGCAGATTTTCTGACTTTAAACACTGCAATCTTTGAGAGGTAGTTAGAAAACCAGGCCAAAGACCCCTTAGAGACACCAATACTTCTTAGCCGGCCCACAAGAATGGAATGGTCTACCGTATCAAAAGCTTTGGCCAAGTCAATAAAAATAGCAGCACAACTTTGCTTAGAATCAAGGGCAATGGTGACATTTTTGAGGACCTTTAAGGTTGCATAGACACATCCATAGCCTGAGCAGGAAACCAGATTGCATACCAGAGAGAATACAATAGACATCAAGAAAGCCAGTCAGTTGATTATTGACAAGTTTTTCCAACACTTTTGGGCAAAATAGAAATAGGCCTATAACAGTTAGGATCAGCTTGATCTCCCCTTTAAATAAAGGATGAACCGTGGCTGCCTTCCAATCAATGGGAACCTCCCCAGAAAGGAGAGACAGGTTAAAAAGGTTGGAGATAGGCTTGGCGATGATAGGGGTAGCAACCTTAAAGAAGAAAGGGTCTAAACCATCTGACCCAGATGTTTTTTGGGGGTCAAGTTTAAGGAGCTCCTTTAGCACCTCGGATTCAGAATTCAGAATGGGGAGCATCGCTGCACAGCTATTTTCAGGTCTCTCCAGAGTTGATCGATCGGGTTCAAGTCCAAGCTCTGGCTGGGCCACTCAAGGACATTCATAGACTTCTCCCGAAGCCAATCCTGTGTTGTCTTGGCTGTGTGCTTAGGGTCGTTGTCCTGTTGGAAGGTGAACCTTCATCCCAATCTGAGGTCCTGAGCGCTCTGGAGCAGGTTTTCATCAAGGATCTCTCTCTCTGTACTTTTCTCCATTCATCTTTCCCTCGATCCTGACTAGTCTCCCAGTCCCTGCTGTTGAAAAACATCCCCACAATGTGATGCTTCCACCACCATGCTTCACCGTAAGGATGGTGCCAGGTTTCCTCCAGACATGATGCTTGGCATTCAGGCCAAAGAGTTCAATCTTAGTTTCATCAGACCAGAGAATCTTGTTTCTCATGGTCTGAGAGTCTTTAGGTGCCTTTTGGCAAACTCCAATCGGGCTGTCATGTGCCTTTTACTGAGGAGTGGCTTCTGTCTGGCCACTCTACCATAAAGACCTGATTGGTGGAATGCTGCAGAGATGGTTATCCTTCTGGAAGGTTCTCCCATCTCCACAGAGGAACTCTAGAGCTCTGTCAGAGTGACCGTCCATGTTCTTGGTCACCTCCCTGACCAAGGCCATTCTCCCCCGATTGCTCAGTTTGGCCGGGGGCAGCTCTAGGAAGAATCTTGGTGGTTCCAAACATCTTTAATTTAAAAATCGAGGTCACTGCGTTCTTGGGGACCTTCAATGCTGCAGACATTTTTTTATACCCTTTCCCATATCTGTGCCTTGACACAATCCTGTCTCGGAGCTCTACGGACAATTCCTTCAACCTCATGGCTTGGTTTCCGAAGGCACTATATATATATGTATATATATATGTATATATATATATATATATATATATATATATATGTGTGTGTGTGTGTGTGTGTGATATATATATATGTGTGTGAATAACTTGCTTACTAACATTTACAAATGTTGGAGTAATGATTCATAAATGATAAGCAAATGGTTTATAAATGCTTTATACATGGTTTATTATGGACCCTTAAAATAAAGTGTTTCCAAAATATCTTTTTTTAATTAAAAAACTTTTTTTTTTCAAGAAATGATTAATTAGTTTGACAACCCTGTTTGTAAGCTTTCAAATGATATCAAACTCAACCGTTTATCTTTGTCAGTCATGAAGACATGGATGTCTCATGGTATGGTGGGTATGCAAAAATGGGTCAACTTTGAGCACCTCTTATCTCCTGGAATCACATGGAAAGACCCCAAGACAACACTCTCTCCAAACTCTACGTGCTCTCTTGTCTTGACCCAAATAACATAATCGGAGTCATGTTGCACATTAATTAATTGCATTAAGTTAAAGGACACAAATCAGCCAGATCATAAAGCAGCTGGTCTTCTCCACTTGTTAAGTAGTCATGTCTTTGTAATTTGTGTGAGAAACTTCTAGAACCAGCTTGCATTCTGGCTTTGGGTCACGATGGCTCCTTTTGGGTCATGATCACCCCTTTAAGGTCACGATCGTTCCTTTTGGGTCAGGAGAGTAAAATCATAACATGCAGGTGTTTGTTTGTGAATGTTTCATGGACATCTAATTTTGTTCTGAAATGACCAACTTGGGAATGTGGCTGGCTGTAGATCCACAGATATCCCACTGGGCACAGACATCAACGTCCATTCCATGTTGGTTCAACGTAATTTCATTGAAATGACGTGGAAACAGCGTTGATTCAACCAGTGTGTGCCCAGTGGGCTGTTGTTGGAGGCTGTGCTGTAGAGTGAATTTAGGCATATGTTAGTAATACAGTAGCCTACTATAAACTAGAAAACGAGTTCTGCAATGGTCGACATTTCCTCTAACTGCACACGTCATGCAATTTCGGTATGTTATAGTGAAGAGATATAGCTTCCCTTCTCTGTTGACAGTTTAGACTTTTGGAACGCCACACTAAATAAAAACGGTACTTATGTCCCCTATATACCCAAATGGCGCGGTTGTTTACACACTTGTCCATCAGGTTTGGCTCCATGCGGCCTCCATATGTATCCAAAAGATTATGAGAGGTCTTCAAAACCAACGTTGCCATTTCTGAGCTCCGTAAGTGCACCGTGTTTAGAGATGGCGCAGATTGGAGAGCCCATGTCAATATCAACAGTCAGAATCCTTTAATCTTACAGGCTACATCTTTCTGCAGAGTAGTCAAACTTTGTGTGTTTTATATTTAAAGAGTGAAAATTAGAATCAGAGAATGTGTGTATTTATGTCTTGTTTGCTCATGCGACAACTTTATTTTGCCTATCTTGTAGCTTTTTATTTTAGGAAAAATAAATGATAGGTTGACCCTGGACTGCCCGCCATAAAACGTTTGAATTTAATGAGAGTGCTTAAAGGTCTATTTTTATAGTCACATTATGTTAATCACAGTAAAGTAGTAATGTTTTCAGTATTTCCGATAACTTTAACGTTGTTGTCAAAACCTCAAGTTCCAAGCACTATTTAGTAGAAGCTGACGTTATTTAAGGTTCATTCTATTCACCTGGAAATATACTTCTGAGTAGTGAAAAGTTCATTTAAAAGCCAACTGAGAAGCATTGAAGTTTTACAGTGTCTTAAATTGGTTAAGCTCTTCTGTCCATTTCAAATAGAACTCTAAAGGTTGTAGGCCTAGATTCCCTGAGAAGAAAAATAATTCCCTTTCAATCTGATTTATTTTCTGTGAAATCACAACTTCGGTAATTTTACACTCCAATTAATTCATGTTTGAGGTGATGGCGATGCCCACCAGCACTATATTTAGCCTCGAAAATAGGCAAAAACGCTTTTATTTATTTATTATGAAGTAGACTATTTAGGCCTACTGATCTGACAACTATTTAACGAACCTTCCCTTTTAAAATGAACTGTCGTTATTTTTAATTTCGGTACTTTACGACCTTCTCTCTACCTGTTCAGCCTTTTTATGGCTGGTGATTGACGATGTTTGCCTTTGATACTGTATCATCTGCCTTCAGTACGCCTAATGAATCAAAATATCTTTATTTTACATGTCTGATAATGTTCCATTGACATGTATAAAATGTGTAGGTGTTTTCTAATGTATCGTTTCCCAGTTGAGCTCTAACTTAAGCATTACGATGATCGTACCAGATGCATTGTTATTTTCTAGTCAACTTTTTAAGTTTTCCAAACAAGCACGAAGAGAGAAGTTCGCTACCTCTATTCAAATGTTACCTTAATAACATTCGAATTATTCCACAATTCTGACGACGGATCAGCTCCTAGAGAGATATTACCATCTATGGCTGCAGATAGGCTATTGAGGCGGCATATTATGCTTTTAACCAATACTAATGCACTAAATCACAGATTGGACACATTATTGTTGTCATCTTGTCACACGTCATGAAACACATTGAGGCAAAAAAATTACAAACTGTAGCTTAGTCGTAAAATAGAACTCAATTGATTGAACATGAAATTGATTTCAATATGATTGAAATAGGCACTTGTAGCCTACATGTCTATTTTAATTACAGTCGTCTCGGTTTTCAGTTGAATGATTTTTATCCTTCACTTGTTTGTAACAATTGCAAATACTTTGGCAACTTTGTATTTGTTTTCAACTTCGTGCTGAAGTTATAAGGTTCTAACGATCATAATGCTACAAAAGGCTGTGGGAAACGAGGCCCTGGTTTATTTCATTCGATATTGTACATGGTTATTCTGAATATCTTCGGTTGTCAGTTTCTATTGAACTCTGACCTCTGAAATAATCAACTGCTCGTTTGTTTCGACGTTTTTTTTATTTGGAATTATCAAATGTAACTGAGTTATTACATAGATTTTTTTTATTTTAAATGTCCTTATGCTCTATTTGATTTCATGCAATTTTATTTTATTGTTGTTTTTAACTCAAGACTGTATCAAGAATTGGAAAATAAGATATTTTGAAAATAAATGGAAACAAGCAAATGCCACAAGTAAGCAAGAAATATCCACATCGAATATCACAGTCTGTCAATGATAACATTATCCCCCCCACACACACATATTAATACCATTACCAAAGTAAAACATGTAGTAAACAGATAATAAATGCCACACTGTCTTCCCGCCAAGACGATCCAAAAAGCAGAGGTTGTAGATGGCCAAAACGTTCTACCCGTCCAGACTGTCTAAAGGCTGTTAGGACATGGCAGTGGTAACAAAATCATTATTTCTGTATTCGTTTTCTTGGTGTTAAATGCATTATTCAAGGGACCCGGCAGTATAAGGACAAACCTTGTTACTATTACTTGAACGGTTCTATGAAGTCTAATTGATGGGGGGAAAAAAGAAGCTAGCGCATAACTAAGTTATCTCGTCTATTCAGTAGATTTTAGGTGATATTCATCTTCAACCAAAATGCCTTAGTTCAGTTTCGTTGTGGATATTCAAAATGTAGCCAACAGCATTATAAAAAAGCCTAACAAATGGCCCACTATTGTTTCTAATATGTATCGGCAGTGTTCTCCTGAAATGATGCGTATTCTAACATTTCGAGTAGAATGCATTTGAGAAAGAACATCATAAAGAGCTTGAAAATCAAACGTTGTGCATGAATTGTAGCCAACAGATTATGATGCAATATAATACAAGATATTCATAGATAACCCCCACACATTCCCTGAACTGAATCACAAAGAATTACTGTTGCGTTGACATTAATCCGGCCAGTTGGGTCTAAAATAATATAATCTGTAAAACAAAGTGAAAAAAATGAGGGCACCAATACATTTCCTCGGGCGCATTTGGCCATTTGGCACTGAACATAACAAAACGCCTTCATGTTTGTTTAATGTGCCTTGCGTAAAATGCTCTCTATATCCCTGCCCGAATTAGTCATTTGCTTGTTTTTTTAACAAAATGAAAGAGGATTTAAATGGTTAATTGTAACGACAGGAATCACACGTGATTGAATTCTTGGCGGATCATATCAACCCACTGTCCCGCTTGGTCCTCCCTGTTTCACGGGTCTTTGTTCATGATCTCCTAAATCCCACCCACTTGAAAATGAAGAAAAGAGTAAGAAAAAACACGCGCTCGCAAAGAAACCTTGCTTTCCTGTAACCGGGACCAGAGTAGAGTCGTTAAAGTGCATGCAGGACTGACCTCATGATGGAGGCGGACAGTTGTTTGTCTTTCTCTTCGCAGCCAAACCGGACACGACTGAATAACTCTCCCGGTTTGGATCAGAATAGTTCTGGAGGTTCGTTCCTTCCCTGCGATGAACTACAGAAAAGTACACATCTTCCTCTCGCTCACCGTCTGAGTCTCCAGGGTGACTTCAACTACTCAAGCTCCATGGGACGGTTTAACGACGGCGCGCCCGCGGACTTTACGCACGGGGCAGCCTCCACGAATCCTCGCGCCTTGCCCAACAAACACAACAAATACATGGAAAATATTAATCAGGACCAAAAGGTTTTATCAGTAAGCGGGAAGGGCTCGTTTTATGAAAATTACTCGGAGGGTAAGTGGAGTTTTTATTAAAATAATCGAAATCACGGCCATCAGTGGGTGAGACTACGAAAATAGTCATAATTATCAGAATAATCGTTATTATTATTATTATTATTATAAAGTAGGCTATTAACCAAAATAATATAGGCCTATCTGAATAATGTTCTGAGTCTATTGCCTGTGGAAACAGTTTGACTAATCAAACAGGCAAAATCCATCGTGAAAAAGATAATGGAGATCAATATTTCTGTAACCAGCTACCTCAAATTGTTTCAAGTTTGTCTTTATAGTGTGGCGACTCGGATAAATACATTTTCAGAGTTTCTTTGGCGCTGCACAGCCTGCGTATTTTGCAAGGCCTTGGACAAAAACGTCTCCAATGATCGTAATTCATTTTCACTAAATGTCTGATTTTATTTGTTCACCTACAATTGTATTATTATTCAGCTTGTTTGAATAAATTATGACAGTGTTCCAAATGACAATCGAAAGACTTTATTAGTCCACACAGCAGGCCCGGATCAAACAAAATCCCCCCAAAAACGGAATTACTTTGTAGTATAGATCTGAATGCTGCTACGGCTTATTTACTCTACAAATGATAATACTAGTTTAACGTTTTGAATTAAGGCCTATATTTTATTCCTTGCGAGTTCCTTTTCAGAACTTCAATTCTTTATTTTGGTGAACATAATTTCCCCCAATGTTGCCTATAAAATGTTAATAAAATGTTGAAACACATATATAAGCCCATGGCCGATTATAAGCCTAGACGACTACAAAATGATATAGCCCACGTAATTGTCTAGGCCTTCTGAAATGAATGTGCAACTATATCTAAAAAACGATTTTAGCCTTTAGGCTACCTTAGCTTACATTTGGTGACAAAACTATCACAATGTAAAAATCACTTGGTAAAAGTGGACGCACCTCACTGGTGATAAATATGTCATCAGGTTTGATCTGCACTTGACAGTGGTAGTCACAATTAGTTTTGATGTAAAGTGCGAGCGGGCCAAAGGTCAGAAAGTGAATGAGCCGTCTCGGTGCGTGATTACGGCGTCCGTGCAGGAAGCTTCCATCCGTGCGGTATAAACACATCAATCCCGTGCAGCCTTCACAAAATACATTCATAAATTAAAAAAATAAATAATAATACAGCTAGAGTTTATTTGAAATTGATCATGTTTCTTATCTGAAAGTTTTGTTTTTGTTTCTGAATAGCTAAGTAAAGTTGCACATATCCAAATTAGATTCTCAAGATGTCCTTTATGCTAAATTTGACTCCGTGTCCTTTTGTTGTTTACATCAAACTTTTCAATGACATTTTCTTTTGCAATAACATCACATTTAACCACATTAGAACATTCTCTAAATAACTGTCAAATATATTCAATTAATTTATACCACTGAATTCAAAATTAGAACTAGATTAACTTAAAGATATAAAAACTGAAAATGCAAATGAGATAAAACTTTGGCCAACTCAGATGTTTTGATAATGTAATGATGAGATGATTTAATGTGAGATTAGATTTTTGTATTTTTTTTTATCTTTGGCTTGAGGCACGCAACAATACAGCAGTCCAAGTTAGAAACACTTTATTAAACTTGTATAATATCCCATGAACTCAAGTCTTAGGATATGACATGGTCCTTCAGTATTATTTATTGAAGTTTTGAAATCCATCCTCTAAAGTTGCCAGTGAAGGCATGTGAGTTCTGATAAGGACTTGGTGATGTATGTGTTCAGAATAACATTCATATCAGTCTGATTCATGTTGTTGCCAAAGACAGCCATATGATGGAGCAGAGAGCCTCCATCTGGACAGTTCCTCTTTATCTACAATCTAGATAACAGCATGGTCTGATGTCAAATTGACTGGATGATATTGTATAGGCTTTGACTGTGGTCTTGAATGAAGATTTATTTTCTTAGATTCTTCAGATATTAGCAAACACAACCCACGCTCACACACTTGACACATACGCAGGCGTGCATACACACGCAGGAACGCACACACTAGTGCGCATGCACGCCGTGCACGCACGCACACGCACAAAAAGGGGTTTTATGAAAGAGTTTTCAGAAACAATTTCAAAATAGTGGTTGTTGACTATATAATACTGCGGTTTCTGAGAGCCCCAAATATTGGTATGATTAGAATACTTTTTTTGGACAAGAGAAATCCATTTGTTGTCAGTGAACTCTAAAGCAGTTTAACCTGAGTTGGTTTTCTGGGTCAGATTTGAGTGGAGATGTGGTCCACATGACAGTTGCTTGCTGTCCAACATTCTGGGGCACAGTCAGACTCACACACCTTCAAAGGCAGACTAGTCTTCATGTTTTGTCTATCAGTGCTTGGAAGGGGGGGAGGGTTAGGGTTTAAGGATGGTAGAGCAGTGGGATGGTATACCACATAGCATAAAAATGTTATACAAAGAAATAGATATATTGAGATAGGGGGATGTTCAATTGACCAGGTATTCATAACCCGAGATCTCATGCATGTTGACACTTCTTGACCTTCACAGTAAAAAAAAAATGTACAAATGCAAAATGATTAAAAATAAAACATTTTACATTTGGAAAAGTTAAATTACAAAAATGCTATTTCATCAAAACTTGTTACTAATGCTTCAAGACTTCAATCTCATTATCTAATCTGCATAAGAAGTCAATTATAAAATACTGTTAAACCCAATCCAATGCTCCCGAAATGTTACATTTCTCATTTACAGAACAAGAGGTCAGGGAGAGAACAGCTGAAATTACCCCGTGATGTCAGTATATACTCACAATGGTCCATTTGGACTTTATCTCGACTGTACAGTTTTGTAATGCATTTCACATACTGTGCATCTCCAATTACACTGGACCATAGGGAGAGAGGATGTGGGCTCTTGGTAAAAGCCAGCGGTGGAAAAAGTACCCAATTGTTATACTTGAGTAAAAGTAAAGATACCTTTTATAGAAAATGAATCAAGTAAAAGTGAAAGTCACCCAGTAAAATACTACTTGAGTTAAAGTCTAAAAGTATTTGGTTTTAAATATACTTGAGTATCAAAATGTAAATGCAATTGCCAAAATATACTTAAGTATCAAAAGTAAAAATAATTTCAAATTCCTTATATTAAGCAAACCAGACGCCACACTTTTCTTGTTTTTTTAATTTATGGCTAGCCAGGGGCATGCTCCAACACTCAGACATCATTTATAAACAAAGCATTTGTGTTTTCGTGAGTCCACCAGATAAGAGGCAGTAGATGACCAGGGATGTTTTCTTGATTAGTGCGTGAATTGGACCATTTTCCTGTCGTGCTAAGCATTAAACATTTAAGGAGTACTTTAAGGTGTCAGGGAAAATGTATGGAGTAAAAAGTACATCATTTTCTTTAGGAATGTAAGGAAGTAAAATAAATAGTTGTCAAAAATATAAATAGTAAAGTACAGATACCCCCAAAAAACTACTTAAGTAGTACTTTCAAGTATTTTTACTTAAGTACTTTACACCACTGGTAAAAGCTACACTACAGCATGTCTGATGTCTTTTTGAATACTTATTCTTAGATTGTAAAATCTTAATAACCTCTTTCCAATCTCTTGGCATGATGAACTATGACGTGAGGTTGGATCTAAATAGGCATCAGGGGGTTACATCCAAAATGGCATCCTTTTCCCTATATAGTGCCTTTTCCCTATATAGTGCACTACTTTTGACCAGAGTCCTAAGGGTCCCGGTCAACAGTAATGCACTAAAAACACGCCCAGAGTAAAACATTATGGTACAGTTCAGTCATCCAAACACGCCCAGAGTAAAACATTATGGAACAGTTCAGTCATCCAAACACGCGCAGAGTAAAACAGTATGGTACAGTTCAGTCATCCAAACACGCCCAGAGTAAAACAGTATGGTACAGTCCAGTCATCCACTCATCATGGACTCTACAAGGTGTCGAAAGCATTCCACAGGGATGCTGGCCCATGTTGACTCCAATGCTTCCCACAGTGTGAAGTTGGTTGGATGTCCTTTGGGTGGTGGACCATTCTTGATACAAATGGGAAACTGTTGAGCGTGAAAACCCCAGCAGCGTTGCAATTCTAGACACAAACCAATGCGCCTGGCACCTACTACCATAGCCCGTTCAAAGGCACTTAAAACTTTAGTCTTGCCCATTCACCCTCTGAATGGCACACATACACAATCCATGTCTCATTTGTCTCAAGGCTTAAAATCCTTCTTTAACCTGTCTTCTCCCCTTCATCTACACTGGAGTGGATTTAACAAGAGACATCAATAAGGGATCATATCTTTCACCTGGATTCACCTGGTCAGTCTGTCATGGAAAGAGCAGCTGTTGATCATGTTTTGTACACTCAGTGTAGATTTCCATTTCATTGGTTTGTTATTTCATACACACAATCGTACTTTCTATCAAATTTGGGTCAAATGGGGTCGAATTTATAACTTTCTAAATGGACTAATACATTTGGGACTCACACAGAGTTTGTTTTCTGCTCAGTGATTCAAGACCTTCAGTTAAAGGAGGGGTGTTCACAGCAAATCAGAACAAACAGTGTTGCAGTAGGCTGGAATGTTGTGTCTGGTCAGATCTGACTAAACCATCATTTATTTCTGACTAAAGTTTATTTCCAACACTATCTCATGCAGATTTGTTCATATAGTAAAACGATACAACAAGCAGCTCACTTAGTGTTTTACATAATACTACAGTTACCACTCTATTCGTCGTTTCTAATCAGGCCTTCATACCTCGTATTGGGGGAGGAGGAGCTGGGAGACCCCTGAGACAACATGGGAACGTTCTCGTTCAGATCTTAGTCATATCTCCGGAGAAAAGACAAGCCTGCGTGGCTGCATCCTGTTTATTATTATCCAGAATGTTACGTTGCTGCCTCTTACAGTGGACGCTAATGAACCATCCCTAGCTAGCCTTAGGTTGGCTGTGTATTCTGAGCATCTCTGTGTGACAACATTACCACAGGTAGACATCTGAGCCTTGCTTAAACACAGAAATGTACTTTACACACACACACACACACACACACACACACACACACACACACACACACACACACACACACACACACACACACACACACACACACACACACACACACACACACACACACACACACACTTTGTTTTTACATGTAACCACCATTCTCTCTTTCCCTCCCTGTATGCCCTCCCTCAGCCAGAGAGAAGGCGGGTCCCAAGCCCATGGGCTATCCCGTGATTGGCTCAGACTGCTGCATCAAACTGAAGGAGCCAACCAACGGTCTCCAACCAGGGGACTCCATAGCAGACTCAATCGACCTATCGGGCAAGAACAAGAAACGTCGTAACCGCACCACCTTCAGTACCTTCCAGTTGGAGGAGCTGGAGAAGGTGTTTCAGAAGACTCACTACCCTGACGTTTACGCCCGGGAACAGCTGGCCCTCAGGACCGAACTCACAGAGGCCCGTGTACAGGTAGAATAATGCCACTCTACACAGAAAATATAAAGTCCCCTACCCTGCTGCTCTAGTTTTTAACAGAGTTTGCAATATTATTAGATATTTGTCCCCCCCAGATGAATCAATATTCCAGGGCCTATTTAAATGTTCTATTGAAACCAATTGAAGCCAAATTCTTTCAGGCAGGTAGGAACATGGCAAGGCAGGGGTCCTATATAATGGTAGAGAAAATCATCTCTCCAATCTCTCTCTCTTCATTCGTCAGGTATGGTTCCAGAACCGCCGGGCCAAGTGGAGGAAGAGAGAACGCTACGGGAAGATCCAGGAGGTGCGAAACCACTTTGCTGCTACGTATGATATCTCTACGTACCAGGTAGACCCTGAAACACATAGATCTTTGGTCACGACATACGATCTATCTACGCACAGGGGTGCAACTTTGGTTTTAGAAGTGGGGGGGGGGACATAATTATTATTAACAAAACACTCCAAACAGCCTATCCGACCGCTCAGAGGCGTCCGCATGGTCCTAAAGCAACACCATCGCCTCTTTTTGTATCACATTCCAATGACAAATCTGAGCGGGACAAAAATGCAATTTCAGAATGTGCCCCAGTGAAAGTTGCGCCCCTGTCTCTACGTATCAGGTACACCCTGACACATAGATCTTTGGTCACAACATATGATATCTCCCTCCTGCCTCCCTCCAATAGGTACTAGATAGCAAACACACTGACACATAGAAGGGTTATAGCAAGTGACCTATGACCTATCATTATCATCACACACTAATTAGAATCATTTAAACCAATCAATCAAATCAATCAATAATGATAGACCCATATATTGAATTACCAAGCATTGGCATTTACATTTCAAATAGCATGATGGGAATTATCTTTATGCAGCCTATCGGTGGAGCTTCGTCATTGGTCTCTAATCAGACTGCTCTCTTCCCTTGTAGATGCAGAGCAACCTGTGGCCAGGTGCAGGAGGGGGTGGGGGGTCTGGCGGGAGCTGTGTCCTGGGCCCTGACACCATGTCTTCCTCCTGTATGAGCCCTTACCCCCATCCCCACAGCAACCTCCCCTCTGTGGGCTTCATGGGCATGCCCCCGTCCTCCAGCCACCCGCACCACCCTCACCATCACCCCCAACACCACCCTGGCATCAACGGCCTCTACTCCCTCCACAGCTTCCCTGGGGCCCTCGGGGGCCAGTCCTTTGAGCCGGGGCCCGAGACAGAGTATAAGTCATCCAGCCTGTTGGCCCTGCGGATGAAGGCTAAGGATCCTGGGAGTCTTCTATCCAGGCCTACATGACCACCACAGTGTCAGGGTCAGATCCCTACTATGTACTGACTGAGCTAATGCATTCACACACACATTCCAACACAATCTTGTATACTAGCGACCTGATGGATAGTTATGGCCACATGTATGTGTTCCTGCATGTTGAAATAACAGCAGAAGTCAAAACTCTACACGCATGCACACACACACACACACACACACACACACACACACACACACACACACACACACACACACACACACACACACACACACACACACACACACACACACACACACACACACACGTATAATTAACCTTCAGGGGACACATAATTCAGTCCCATTCAGAGTCCTATGTCCTATTTTCCCTAACCCCAAAACCTAACCTTGACCCCAAACTAACCCTAGCTGCTAACCCTGGTCGAATACTAGCTCCTAACCCTGGTCGAATACTAGCTCCTAACCCTGGTCGAATACTAGCTCCTAACCCTGGTCGAATACTAGCTCCTAACCCTGGTCGAATACTAGCTCCTAACCCTGGTCGAATACTAGCTCCTAACCCTGGTCGAATACTAGCTCCTAACCCTGGTTGAATACTAGCTCCTAACCCTGGTCGAATACTAGCTCCTAACCCGAAAACTAACCCTCGCTCCTAACGCTAAACCAAATTCTAACCATAACATTGATTGGCTCAAACCTTGACCCTAAACCACCTAGAAATAGAATTTGACCTTGTGGGGACTAACAAAATGTCCCCAGTTTGTCAAATTCTTGTTCGATTTAAAATATTCCTGTGGGGACTTCCCACAAGTATAGTTAAACACACACACACACACACACACTTTCAACATACACTTCCGCTACTTTCCTCCAAATAATGTAACATTGCCGCAAACCCACAGACTTCAGATCGTGACATGACCGACCATTTGTTTGGGTTTGTTAGGCCACCATCAGGCACAAAACCTGCCATTTTGCAGACATTTTATTCAATCCAGATTTGAGCATTATCACAAACATAGTGAGACCAAAGAATATAAAAACAATATTATTTAAATATGTAAGATGTAGATGTTAATAAAGTACAGTACCAGTCAAAAGTTTGGACACACCTACTCATTCAAGGGTTTTTCTTTATTTTTACGATTTTCTACATTGTAGAATAATAGTGAATATATCAAAACTATGAAATAACACATATGGAATCATGTAGTAACCAAAAAAGTGTGAAACAAATCAAGGTATATTTTATATTTGAGATTCTTCAAAGACCCCACCCTTTGCCTTGATGCCAGCTTTGCACACTCTTGGCATTCTCTCAACCAGCTTCATGAGGTAGTCACCTGGAATTCATTTCAATTAACAGGTGTGCCTTGTTAAAAGTTAATTTGTGGAATTTCTTTCCTTCTTAATGTATTTGAGTCAATCAGTTGTGTTGTAACAAGGTAGGGTGGTATACAGAAGATAGCCCTATTTTGGTAAAAGACCAAGCCCTATTTTGGTAAGAGACCAAGTCCATATTATGGAAAGAACAGTGCAAAGAGAAACGACAGTCCATCATTACTTTAATAAGACATGAAGGTCAGTCAATCCGGAAAATATCAAGAACTTTGAACGTTTCTTCAAGTGCAGTCGCAAAAACCATCAAGCGTTATGATGAAACTGGCTCTCATGAGGACCGCCACAAAGGAAGACCCAGAGTTACCTCTGCTGCAGAGGATAAGTTCATTAGAGTTACCAGCCTCAGAAATTGCAGCCCAGATAAATGCTTCACAGAGTTCAAGTAACAGACACATCTCAACATCAACTGTTCAAAGGAGACTGTGTGAATCAGGCCTTCGTGGTCGAATTTCTGCAAAGAAACCACTACTAAGGACATCAATAATAAGAAGAGACTTGCTTGGGCCAAGGAATATGAGCAATGGACATTAGACCGGTGGAAATCTGTCCTTTGTTCTGATGAGTCCAAATGTGAGATTTCTGGTTCCAACCACCGTGTCTTTGTGAGACACGGAGTAGGTGAACAGATCATCTCTGCATGTGTGGTTCCCACCGTGAAGCATGGAGGAGGAGGTGTGATGGTGTGGGGGTGGTTTGCTGATGACACTGTCTGTGATTTATTTAGAATTCAAGGCACACTTAACCAGCATGGCTACCATAGCATTCTGCAGTGATACACCATTCCATCTGGTTTGCGCTTAGTGGGTCTATCATTTGTTTTTCAACAGGACAAAGACCCAAAACACACCTCCAGGCTGTGTAAGGTCTATTTGACCAAGGAGAGTGATGGAGTGCTGCATCAGATCACCTGGCCTCCACAATCACCCGACCTCAACCCAATTGAGATGGTTTGGTATGAGTTGGACCACATAGTGAAGGAAAAGCAGCCAACAAGTGCTCAGCATATCTAGGAACTCCTTCAAGACTGTTGGAAAAGCATTCCTCACGAAGCTGGTTGAGAGAATGCCAATAGTGTGCAAAGCTGTCATCAAGGCAAAGGGTGGCTACTTTGAAGAATTTAAAATCTAAAATATATTTTTATATGTTTAACACTTTTTTTGGTTACTACATGATTCCATATTTGTTATTTCATAGTTTTGATGTCTATTATTCTACAATGTAGAAAATCGTAAAAAGAAAGAAAAAACCCTTGATTGAGTAAGTGTGTCCAAACTTTTGACTGGTAATGTATGTGATGTATGTTGTACTTTATTGATCAACAATAAAGGGTTTCATCTGTTTACTGCCTCCAATCGTCAGAGGGAAAATGTTTCCGCTATTGTAGGTTATATGTAGATTTGAACAACTACTTTGGTTATGACCTTTACTGACTATAGTGTGGTCAGACTATACAACATCCAGGACTACAATAGCTGTCAGTCTGTTGAGGTGTGTGCGCGTGTGTGTGTTTGTTTGTGTGTGTAGCAGTATAGCTGGTCTCACTTCAAGAGGCCTTCGGCTGGCACCCCATGCATCAGTTTAAAGTGGCAGGTCTATTAATGAAAAACTAACTGAGCGACCGCACTATGCCGCTGATGATGAAGTGTAGGGCGGCTATAGGGCCACCTTCCGAAGTCCCTGCTCTGCATCGAGAAGGCAGGGTTTTGCTAAAACAGGAAAATAATCCTGCAGCAACAATTATAATTAATGGACATTTTGTAGGGGCTGATATACAGTCTTTTTCGTGAAAAAAGTCTGAAATGTCAAAGTCGAAATTACAAACTTCAGAAGTTGTTTTTAAACCTTAAATACACAACACGTTTTACATTTCCTGCTTTGCAGAAAAGTTCTCATGCAACAGGGTGATCAAATTAATATCCAGCATTTCACATCTGGCAAATAAGGGATGAGCTATACAGAGCCTTCAGAAAGTATTCACACCTCTTGACTTTTTCCACATTTTGTTGTGTTACAGCCTGAATTTAAAATAGATTTTGATGTAGATTATTTTGGTCACTGTCCTACACACAATACCCTATAATGATTATTTTTTTTAAAATTAATAATAATTGAAAAGCTGAAATGTTTTGAGTCAATAAGTATTCAACCCTTTTGTTAGCGCAAACCTAAATATATTCAGGACTAAAAAAGTCACATACAGTAATAAGTTGCATGTTTAACATGATTATCTGTAAGGTCCCTCAGTCGAACAGTGAATTTCAAACACAGATTCAACCACAAAGACCAGGCAGGTTTTCCAATGCCTCGCAAAGAAGAGAACCTACTGGTAGACGGGTTAAAAAAAAAAGATGACATTGAATATCCCTTTGAGCACAGTAAAGTTATTCATTACACTTTGGATGGTGTATCAATACACCCAGTCACTACAAAGATGCAGACGTCCTTCCTAAGTCAGTTCCCGGAGAGGAAGGAAACCGCTCAGGGATTTCACCATGAGGCCGATGGTGACTTTAAAACAGTTGCAGAGTTTACTGGCTGTGAATGT